>NC_031989.1:52659094-52662036 GCF_001879085.1 Nicotiana attenuata
ATATATATATATATATGCATGCATTTCTTGAATACCCTAGACGCCTTTTCCTTGAAGGCGGATAATTAAATTTAACCCTTATATCATTAATTTTACCTGCAGTTCCTAAAAATAGAGACAAATTTAGTAGCCAAATTCTCCTCCTCTTTTAGGGCCTTTGTTATACCCCCTATAATAAAGAATAAGTTTATGAATCTACAAATTTTCAATTCCTAAGCATGCAACTATTCATTCAATATCTTGTTTGATCGATTAGTAATCCTCACTCTTCATCCCCTCAAATTGCATTTTACCATCTTTTTTTCGGTTTGCGTTATCCTAAATTGACTAGTTTTACGTTGGCTTATCAACTTCTCTCGTAAACCGTGCCGACCGTAACTTATTTGGAATTATATTGTGGTAGAGTTGGTGTTGTTCTTGTTGTTATTTTTTTAACCTTTCTTGCAAAATTCACAAAAATGGGTGGTGAAGTATCTAAGATAAATGCTACACCAACTAGGGTACCCCCAAAATTCCTATATCGCTTAGATGATATAAGAAAAAAAAGGCGTATCAACAGACGAACATCCAAACAGTCTACATCTTTTAAGAAAGAATTGCTTTCTGATCAAGTCCTAGACGAGTATGAGAAAGAAAGCCTAAGAAAAGAGGAGTCTGTTTATAAGGATATGAAAAAAGTAGAAGCAGAAAAGGAAAGGGTAGCAAAATTGATAGAAGCAATTGTTGAGGAAGAAGAAGAAGGGGATCTTGGAAATGTTGAAGATGAAGATAATGACAATTATAAAGATGATGAGAGGGTGATTAAGCGTCATGTTGAGGAGGATAATTGTCCTGGTTCACCAAGTTTTAGAGTTTACTTCACAAATAACAATGTTGAAAACAAGAAGAATGAAGTTAATATTGGTATGTTTTCTTTCAGTAATTATCAAGAGGTAGCAACCATAAAACTGTAGTTACCAATAGAAATATCATTACATATGATACTTAAATGTATATATGTACGGATCATTTGCCAGTTGACAAATTAAAATTTTCCAAACTGCGACGAGGAGAAAAGCTTAATAGACTCTCCTAGACCAACCTTAGAATTTGTATTTCGTGATTCATGATTTAAATAGTATTACACAGTCTATTTACTTAAAAGATTATTCCAAATAAATCTATTTAATAACATTGATTTGTATCCTAGAAAAAAAATGAGAATTGACCTGTTAAAGAAAGTTAAATTACATTGATGATGTCAAAAGTTAATTCTAAGGTCAGTGTATATAACTATAATTTTTTTTCTTTTTACCATTTAATGTGTCATGCAGGTAAGAAGAATGTATTTAAGGACACAACCCCAATTGCAGCTACCACACCAATTGTCCCTATGGTTGCTACCATACAACCATTAACAAAGGTAAGCATATGATTCTTTCTGTCAATTATAGATGGTTTGGAATATTATCTTCCTCAGTATATACACAAACCAGAGATGGAGCCCCTTTTTTTCATTTTCCAATTTTTTCATTTCTGAAAGGACATAAGCTGACCATAACTAAGAAGTCCAATTGAGAATGTGTGCACATTGACGATATTCCACTTCCATAAAATTAGTGAGAGGTGGTTTGGTACACATTAAAATAGAGAGCTATGGAAAACATTACTAATTGTTGTGTTAAAACAGGTAATCTATCAATATGTAGAGTTGAATGAAACTTTTCATTTCTTATGACAGACAGATTTTTTTAAACTATTAGTTAAAAGCTGCAGAATTATCCAGTTTATTCTGAGTCAGTTTTTTCTTCTAGGGAAGTTAATGGACCCACACTGAGGCATGCATCTAACGAAAAAATATTTCGTTAAAGATCAAAGTTGCACAACAACTGGAATAGCGAAACATATACAGAACCAACATCATTTGGCATATAACAAACCAAAAAGATTGATTAGAAGTAAATATGTTTCACATTTCATACAGGAGCCCGTGATCAAGGAGGGGCCGAAGAAAGAAAGGAAGAGGAAGAGTTTTAGAAGAGCTCTGCCTAAGAATCTGTTGAACGTTCGATCATGTTGCTCTGCAGCTCATTCCTCCCCCGACCGTGCCCATCTTCTTCCTGGAAAAGCACCAGCTTGATCACACCACCAGAATTATTGCTTCAAAATTATCCATCACTATTTGTTGGCTATGTCTAATGGTCAACAGGATGTATACGAAAGTTTAGTGAATTTAATGGTAGCTAGTGCACTGTGATTAAGAACTCAGATCAAATAATAGACAAATGAAGAGTATGGATATACTGGTACAAAATGTTTCTTTCCCCTATCTTTACCCATATGCTCAATTCTTCAAGAAAGTTATTAGTTCCTTCTATTTTTTTCGAGTGACAAGGCGATGCATGCACTGCCTTAGGTGTGAGCCAAGATTTTGTTTAATTGATCAGGAGCAATTTGAATTACTGCATACTGGTTTCATATCAGCAGTTTTTATGATTCGTTTGGCACACATTCACTTGACTCTTTGAGTCATTTCACTTCTTTCTAAGGGGTTAGAGAGACACACTGTCACTCTTTCTTATGCATTTCAAATATTTTCTCCTCTTTCAACCTTGTGGTAGGTGTACCACCCGCTCCCATTTCATTATATCTTGTGGTAGGCGTACCACCCGCTCCCGTTTCATTATATCTTGTGGTAGGCGTACCACCCGCTCCCATTTACAAGCCAACATAATCACAAGGAATCCCGACAAGGGAACAATCATATCAAACAAACATCCCGACAAGGGAACAATAATATCAAACAAACATCCCGGCAAAGGACAATGATATCTCAACAATATCCCGGCAAGGGAACATAATATGAAACAACATCCCGGCAAGGGAACAATGATGATAATAACATGTGAGGCACAATAAACCACAACGGAGTCATAACAATTTATAACACAAGACTCATGGGC
>NC_031989.1:52665505-52669208 GCF_001879085.1 Nicotiana attenuata
GCAGGCGTGCCACCCGCTCCCATTTTATTTATCTCGTGACAGGCGTGCCACCCGCTCCCATTTCATTTATCTTGTGGTAGGCGTACCACCCACTCCCTTTTCATCATATCTTGTGGTAGGCGTACCACCCGCTCCCATTTTATTATATCTTGTGGTAGGCGTACCACCCGCTCCCATTTTGTTATATCTTGTGGCAGGCGTACCAACCGCTCCCATTTCATTATATCTTGTGGTAGGCGTACCACCCGCTCCCATTTCATTATATCTTGTGGTAGGCGTACCACCCGCTCCCATTTTATTATATCTTGTGGTAGGCGTACCACCCGCTCCCATTTCATTATATCTTGTGGTAGGCGTACCACCCGCTTCCATTTACAAGCCAACAATAATCACAAGGAATCCCGGCAGGGGAACAATAATATCAAACAAACATCCCGGCAAGGGAACAATGATATCTTAACAATATCCGGCAAGGGAACAATAATATCAAACAAACATCCCGACAAGGGAACAATGATGATAATAACATGTGAGGCACAATAAACCACAACGGAGTAATAACAATTTATAACACAAGACTCACGGGCATACTTGACACCGACGTATAGATACTCGTAACCATGCCTATACGTCGTACTCCACAATTAACACGTATCAAATAGACATAACTCTTAATCCCTCAAGCTAAGGTTAGACCAAACACTTACCTCGATGCCACGAACACAATTCACGCTTCAATAATAGCTTTACCCCTCGATTCCACCACCAATTCGTTCGTATCTAGCCACAAGTTACTTAATTACATTAATAAACGCTAAATGAATCAACCCCAATGCATGAAAATGAGTTTTCCAAAGTTTTACCCAAAAAGTCAAAAATCACCCCCAGGCACACATGGTCAAAACCCGAGGTTCGAACCAAAACCCGATCACCCATTCCCCCACGAACTCAAATATATAATTTGTCTTGAAATCGGACCTCAAATCGAGGTCCAAATCCCCAATTTTTTAAAAACCTAGGTTCTACCCAAAACACCTAATTTTTCCCATGAAAATCATTGATTTGAAGTTGAAATCATGTTAAAAGATGTTAAGAATTGAAGAAAGTTAGTTAAAAACGACTTACAATTGATTTGGAGAAGAAGAAATCCTTGAAAAATCGCCTAAGTGTGTTTATGTTTGAGAGAATATGAAAAATGGGTTTTAAAATCGTCTAAGTTTAAAAGTTGCATGTCTTTGATATGGGAATTGCGAACAGGGGTTCGCAATTGCGAACCCCGACCTCTGCTGATATGGGAATTGCGAAACAGGGTTCGCATTTGCGAACCCTTAAGAAATCTGGACTTTCGCATTTGCGGAAACGAAGTTGCATTTGCGACACATTGGTCGCATTTGCGACACATTGGTCGCATTTGCGATCCCTGGCCAATTGGGAAACTTCGCATTTGCGAAAGGGAGCTGGCCTGGGCTTCTTTCGCAATTGCGACAAGCCGCTCGCATTTGCGAGCCAGGCTTCGCAAATGCGAAGCCTGCAGGCCTGCTATGCACAGCTGAAAAACCTGCAATTTTCTAAGTTCAAAATGCACCCCGTGGCCTATCCAAAACTCACCCGAGCCCTCGGGGCTCCAAACCAAACATGCACACAACCTCAAAAACATCCTACGGACTTATTCGTGCACTCAAATCACCAAAATAACATCATGAACATCGAATTAAACCTCAAGATCAATGAAATTTCTCAAAACTCCTTTAAACATCAAATTTGCATTTGAGGTCCGAATCACGTCAAACGGATTCCGTTTCTTACCAAACTTCATAGAATTATCTTAGATCATATATAAGACATGTATCGGGCGCCGGAACCAAAATACGGGCCCGATACCAACATGTTCTAATCGAAATTCATTTCCAAACCTTATAAACAATTTCCGAAAACAATTTTCTTTAAAAATTCATTTCTCGGGCTTGGGACCTCAGAATTCGGTTTCGGGCATACGCTCAAGTCCCATATTTTCCTACGGACCCACCGGGACCATCAAATCATGGGTTTGGGTCCGTTTACCCAAAACGTTGACCGAAGTCAAATTAATTCATTTTATAGTCAAAATTTATCATCTTTTTCACTGAATTTCACATATAGGCTTTCCGACTACGCGCCAGGACTGTGCACGCAAATCGAGGTGATGCTAAAAGAGGTTTTAAGGCCTCGAAATGCAGAATTCAATTAAAAAAACAAGTGATGACCTTTTGGGTTATCACATATCTAACCGAAACCTGGGTGTGCTACATTATGGAACAACCCCTGCCTTCAGCGAAACCTTCTATGCTGGCCTAATTGTCACGACCCCGGTTCGCCCTCCGTGAACCATCGTGACGGCACCTAGTCTCTACGACTAGGTAAGCCTAAATTGCGGAAAGAATCCAAAATTTTGCGGAAGTAAAGCAATTTAAAACCGAAATAAAGGAAATAAACAGCTTTTAAAGGTGCCGCTCGGCGTACACAATATTTAACTCTCAAAACTAACACATAAATCCAAGACCCGGAAACCCATGAATCACAAGCTATGAAATACTACATAGCTCTAACTTTGGAATATCTAACAAAAATTGAAATACAGAAGGGCTAATACTAAATAGCAAGAATAGAAAGAGACTCCTCGATCTGCGGATGCAGCAGATATACCTCGAAGTCGCTATAACAGTCGCCTCGCCTCAGGGGTGGTAGGATTGAGTCGAAGTACCTGGATCTGCACATGAAAACATGCGCAGGAAGGGCATGAGTACACCACAGCGGTACTCAGTAAGTGCCAAGCCTAACCTAGGTTGGGTAGTGACGAGGAAGGTCAGGGCCCTACTGAGGTTAAATAAGATATAAGGTTTAACGGTGTGAAATAAACAGTGTAAATAAGTAACACAAGACATGAGGACAGCAACAACTATTACAAAGGCAAGTAAAACACAAAAAGAGAGTACAGCTCAGCTCTGAGATAACAACCGGGGATCTCCCAGGATACCGTCCTGTAGTCCCCAAATATAAATACCATATCCAGTGGATCTCCCGGGTGTAGTCCCGTAGTCCAACTCATAAATGCGCGGGGATGCACCGGAATGCCACATACGTAGTCCCAAATATAAATACTCAGTACTGGGTAATCTACCTGGTGCAATCCCGTAGTTCCAATGTAAAAGTGCAGGGGGATCTCCCGGAATGCAATTCCGTAGTCCCAAAGTAAACATACAGGGGAGCTCCCGGGATACCGTCCCGTAGTCCCAAAGTAAATACACAGCAGCAACAAGAACACAATTCAATCAATTTCATACCAAAGTCAGACAGATAATTCTAACCTGGCATGCTTCACGTAATACAAATAAGGCAGTTAAGTCAAATAGAACAATTTAATCAAGTAGACATGCTTCTCTAGACTAACAACAGGCTAAATTTCCAAGTAGTGTAAGCAAAAAAAGAAGAACACAATTCAAGGCTATTTTTAATGAAATAAAAACCGGATTTCCAACAATTAGCACAAGCACGCGCTTGTCACCTCACGTACAAGGCATTTCAATTATCACAATATCAATCCTAAGGGGAAAGATCCCCTACACAAGGTTAGACAAGCCACTTACCTTGAACCGGCTCAAATGTCAACCCGAAACCACGTTCTTGCCACGAGTATCCGACTCCAAATGGCCCAAGTCTATTCAAT
>NC_031989.1:52669308-52670310 GCF_001879085.1 Nicotiana attenuata
ATGCTATATGTGGCTTTATTGCTTTCTTTTACTGCTTTTGTTTAATGCCTTTATCTGAAACTGACTTGTTTCTTTTGTTTCTTTTTCTTTAATTACTTTCGCTTACCGCTTTCCCGTCAATGTTGTTGTAATTTTGAGCAATCATTGTAAACTTTATTTTATGAACGTGAAAAATACATGTCAATTTGTTTCATTCTTGTAAACTGCATCTTCAACATCATATTCCACTCGTGCCAAACAAATACTATAGCAACGCTTATAATGAGTAGTTGCGCGCTTCCAATACTATCACCCCCTAAATTTGGCAAAGGCATATTTGCGGTAAAACCAGTCGATCAGCGGTGCAGTCGACGGTTCCGTGCCTTTCCCTCTTGAGTTGTCCGCTCAAGGGTACCTGTCTAATACCCCAATAGAAACCTTACTCCGTTTAAACTGTACATGCATCATGGTCAAACCTAGCCGAGTCAGTTATGTGTCCACATAATGACTCATTAGGATAGCCTTATCCAAAGTCCACCGGGTTTCCTTGAAACCCAAACGGACACCTCCATGTTTTGTGCATTTATTTGGAGAACTAAATGCTTGCTATGCTAATTATTGGTATAAATAGTCGTAGTCTGGTGGGGTGAGGGCCTAACGCTTTGTTTTGTAGAAAATGGAGACGAAGGTCCCCGACTTCGGTATGGTCAGTATACCCTCACTTTTGCTGACCTGGTGGAGGAATCTCCCATCAAATGACCAAATCAATGAATGGAAAGAGAGGGTCACCAAGGCTAGCGAAAAGCTGGAATATCTGGAATACAGTCTGCTGGAATTGGAAGGAAAAGTAAGAAAAAGAGTCACCGACTTCCAGAACGCTGAGGGAAACGAAGGAGAACGCCTTGCAAAGGCATTTTTACTAGTGAACCTACGCGAGCTGGAGGATTTGATCAACGAGAGCATTCAACCTGGGGAAGGTCCTCTGGGACCAGTAATTAGGAGTCTCTTTTCTTTTTCGCTTTA
>NC_031989.1:52670556-52685335 GCF_001879085.1 Nicotiana attenuata
AAGGAATGGCGGGCAGAATTTCAGCATAGTGCCCATGATCATTGCTGAGATATACCGTGCCTTGGACAACTGTCAGCAACAGGGCAGTCATTTTGAGGGTTGCAACTTATTACTTCAGCTCTGGCTCATGGAACACCTCCAGAAAGGGGAATACCGACAAGAGATCCTACGCAGAGACTGGGATGATCACATCGCCTTCCACCAGCCAAGGCGTATGAATTATATGCCTAAAATGTTCGCTCATCCAGAGGACGCCCGAGGATGGGTAGAATTATTTGACAATCTGAAAGAAGACCAGGTGTAATGGATGGTCGAATGGTTCCCCACGGATGAGTTCATTGTTCGATCCCGAGGCGCACCATTTCTCATACTAATTGGTTTGAGAGGAACTTATCCTTACGTTCCTCTCCGAGCCATGAGGCAGGCTGGAAGAAAGCAAATCATACCAAGGTTCACAAAATGAGTCACTTCAGGGCTGATTTCCAGGACGATGATAGCCCTCACAGGTGCCAAGGTCAGCACTTTTGGCACTGCAAACTCATTTTGGGGAAAGAATCTATTGAGCCAGATAGGTATCACGCCGGTTGTGTGCCGCACTATTCGGGTTGGTTGGAAGACAATGGCATGTGTCAGCCCGGGTTCGCCCGAGGTCACAGAATTATCGACGAGCACGCTGAAGCACGGGTTAAGTATAATCAATTACGCAAGAGAATTCGAGAGTGTGAAAGTGAGCACCAGGAAATACAAGAAGCCCATCAGAAGTTGATCGAGGAGTGGAAAGATATGGTCGTCAGCGCCAACAAGCGACTAGGGTATTTGGAGCGGGGTCTAGTGGAACTGGAAGGAAAATTCATCAAGAGAATTGAAGATTGTCAAAACGCTGAAGGAAATGCAGGCGGACATCTGGCCCGAGCTTATTTGCTGCTAGACTACGCGAGCTGGTGAAGCTGTTCGAGGGAGACGAAGATGCCAAATCTGGGGAAGGTCCTTCTGGGACCAAGTAGTTAGGAGTCCTTTTATTCTTTATTTTTATGTAATAAGGCCAATGGCCAATACTGATATTTTACTTTCTATTATTTAGAGTCGTTTTGGATTCGTCTTATTTTTATCAATAAAATGAGGCATTTAGCATTATAAGTTCTCCAAAACTATTTGTCGCTAGGCCTATCTCGGGCACAACGAAGCACCAAAGCTAGGACGCAATTTACATTTTCGCACAATGTGTTTAAATACTGCAATATTTTTTTTCCAATAACCTGCACTAACTTATTACCTTTTGTTTTTCTTTTATTTTTATTCCCCTCCCCAAAGGTTAGTTCGTGCATTCTGGCATCATCGTCATACTCCACAAAATCCAAGGGCCCTCCACCTCCTCCTCCTCCGAGTCCTATGCGGAACAAGAACAAAGGTAGAATGGGAGATCCAAGCGCTAGAAAGGAGATTGAGATTCCTCAGGGTACCCCAGTTGCTAAGGAAACTGCTATCAACTGGAGCAAAAACTGTTGAAATTCCGAGAAGAACTGGATCAGGTTCGGAATTTGGCAAACCTGTCATTTTCTCTCACCGCTCCTGATGTCAACACCTAGAATCCCGCACCTCCACAAAACACCCCACAACCACAGATACAACCTACTCATGCTCAACACTGACACACATGCCACACTCCCAACAACACTCCACTACTCATTCCCGATCCACTGAACACCACAAATGACCATCTCCACAACACTCCTATTTACGTGGATATTGTACCCCATTATACTCAACCAATCTCAAATGCACCTGAGTCTGATGACAAAGACTATCAGGAACTTAGCGGCAGAACTCAAGAAATTAACCGGCCGAGTCCAGGGCGTGGAAGGTAACAAAGGTATCGAGGGGTTAAATTATGAAGACCTCTGCATTCAGCCAGATGTTGAACTTCTGGAGGGGTACAAACCTCCCAAGTTCGAAATGTTTGATGGAACAGGAGATCCCAGAGTCCACCTGAGGACATATTGCGATAAACTGGTTGGAGTCGAAAAGGATGAGAAGATCCGTATGAAGCTCTTCATGAGAAGTCTGAAGGGAGATGCTTTATCCTGGTACATTAGCTAGGACCCTAAGAAATGAACAAGCTGGGTAGGCATGACCTCGGATTTCATGGATAGATTCCGATTCAATACAGAGAATGCACCGGATGTATTCCACATATAAAATTTGAAGAAGAAGCCCACTGAAACATTCTGCGAGTGTGCTACTCGTTGGAGGTCAGAAGCTGCAAAGGTCAGACCGGCCCTAGAAGAAGAACAGATGAATAGATTCTTCGTCCGGGCCCAGGATCCCCAATATTACGAGAGGTTGATGCTGATCGAGGGTCAGAAGTTCTCCGATATCATCAAACTGGGAGAAAGAATCGAAGAGGGCATTAAGAATGGTATGGTTACTAATCTCGAAGCATTATAGGCCACCAATAAGGCTTTACAGTCTGGTGGAACGTCCAAGAAGAAGGATGTGAGTGCCGTAACGGTCGCACAGGGAGCCAAATCACCACCAAAATACCATACCTACCCATCACCTTCACTTACATATCAGCCCATACCGAATTACCAAGCACCCGCACCCTCCTATCAAAATCTACCTCCCGTTTACCAATCCTCTCCACCTCTCACATATCAACCCACCTCACCCAGATACTCTCAACCAGCACCCGTTTATCAAGCTTATAATGCTCAACTCACTCACTACCAATCACCTCCCACCCGTTAGAATTTCCCTAGACCCAGGCCAAATTTTGACCGCAGACCTCCCAGACAATACACAGCCATCGCTGAACCAATTGACCAGTTATACGAGAGACTTAAAGCCGCTGGTTACGTCACTCCTATCCCAGCCAAAACTCCAGAAAATCCTTCCCAGTGGGTCAACCCCAATAAGACCTGTGCGTATCATTCCGGCATGAAGGGACACACCCTTGATGAGTGTCGCTCATTGAAGGACAAGATTCAAACCCTGATCGACAATAAGGTCATCATAGCAAAGGAGCCTACTCCTAATGTTCACAACAAACCTCTGCCTGACCACAAAGGTGGAGACATTCACATGATCGAGATTAAAGATGACGGGGACCCCAAAGGGTCGATAGGTTTGATTGCTGAAGGTGATGAACCAAAAAAACCAGCGATTAAACTTAACCCAATTGTTGTGCAGAATCAGCCCTCCAAGTACAATGAAGTAAACATGTCTATACCCCTCGAATTTGAAGCACCTCCTTCTGCAAAGGCGTCCGGCCCAATCGAGCTTTAATTTGGAGTTCCAAAAGCACCTGCACCCTTTGAAGTTGTTGTGTTACCACCAAGGGTACCTATTCCTGTGACAATGTCAAACATAACACCGTTCCACTCAAATGCCATACCATGGGATTACACTGCCGAAGCTAGGAGGAAAGGGAAGACCAAGACAGGAGAAACAACTACTGTGCAAGGAATGACCAGAACAGGGAGGGTTTACACCCCAGAACACTTAGCTCAGTCCAGTAAGCAAGCCTCAGGACGGCCTATTGAAACTGGGCCCGACGATCTTTGGAGAAAAATACAAGCTAAAGAGTACTCGGTCGCTGAGCAGTTGAACAAAACACCAGCACAGATCTCTATCCTAGCTCTTCTACAGAGCTCTGAGCGAAGCTTATGTGCCCAGCAATATAACCGGAGGTGAAATGGAAAATATGGTAGGGCAAGTGCTGGAGAGCCATAAAATCACCTTCCACGAAGATGAGCTGCCGCCGGAAGGATTGAGCCACAACAAGGCAATGCACATCACCGTGCAATGCGAGGATTATTTCATCACTAGAGCCCTGATCGATGGAGGATCCAGCCTCAACATTTGTCCACTGATAACTCTCAGAACTTTGGGAAAAAGCCTACACGAGATCAAAGATGGGGCTATCAACGTCAAGGCCTTCGATGGGTCCCAGAGATCTACTATCGGAGAAATCAGCCTATGCTTACAAATGGGGCCAACATGGTTCGACATCCCGGCAAGTGATAGACGTCCCGGCATCCTACAACCTGCTGTTAGGACGAACCTGGATCCACGCCGCGGGAGCCGTAGCATCGACCCTGCATCAGGCAGTGAAGTTCGAATGGAATCACCAGGAGGTAATTATTCATGGCGATGGTAGTAACCCCATATATAGTCGCCAGACCATCCCAATGATTGGAGGCAGAAGGAGAATAGAGTCAACGCTGTAGATAAGGATAAGTGGTGGGATAACAAGATCGAAAGTATCTTGAATTGGTGTGGGTACGAGCCTGGAAAGGGGCTAGGTAAAAACCTCCAGGGGATCACTAAGCCCATCAAACTAAAGAAGCATGGTACTACATTTGGCTTAGGGTACGGTTATACTTGGGAAGAATTCCAGAGTTGGTCGCCACCATGGCGCGGCCCCTACTATCCATTGGAGCTTCCGATACCTAGCCTGGAGCAAACCTTCCAACCAGCAGATACTATATATGGGTCAGAGGAAGATGAAGCGTTGGCAGCCATGAAGAATCTGTTTCTGGAGGATGATGATATGGACTGATGTGTTCTTTTCGAGGAGGAAGGGGAGGAAGGCCCTTCCATACAAGCGGTGAACCGAGGAGACCGCCTCAGCAATTGGTCAATTAGAACCGTCAGGGCCCGGAAGGCTTTGGGGTAGTAAGGCTAAACAAAAGCACCATGCATCTCATTTTATTTTACTAGTTGATTTTCTTTCCGCATTGTCTTTAATTTCGAAAAGAGCTCCGATGTTTCAAACAATTATGAGTTTAATCAAAGCATTTCAGTTTATTATATATCTTGCTCTTATTATTTTCTCTATCATTTACTCTATTTTTACACAGCATTACTATTACTTACTTTGATGATGAACCAACGATTGTGACTTGCAACGAAACAACGCAACAAAAGGACATAGACTCGGAAGAAGATGAAATACCTGAAGAGGTCATCAGAGAAGTTGAGGATTTTGAGAATAGACCGAAGTCTAACCTGGAAGAAACTGAGGTCATTAATTTGGGAGATACAGTAAATGTCAAAGAAACTCGCATCAGTGTTCACCTGTCGCCATCAGAAAAGGAAGAATATACGGAATTTTTGAAGGAATATGAGGACATAATCGTCTGGTCGTATGATGATATGACTGGTCTCAGCACGTCTATTGTAGCTCACAAACTGCCAACAGATCCAGCCTGTCCGCCAGTAAAACAGAAGCTCAGGAAATTCAAACCCGACATGAGTTTGAAAATCAAAGAAGAGGTTACTAAGCAAGTCAAAGCCAAGGTTCTCAGGGTAGTGGAATATCCAACATGGTTAGCCAACATCGTGCTAGTACCAAAGAAGGACGGGAAGGTTAGAATCTGTGTCGACTACCGGGATCTTAACCGGGCCAGTCCCAAAGACGACTTCCCCTTGACAAACATACACATTCTTATCGACAACTATGCCAAGCATGAGTTGCAGTCTTTTGTTGATTGTTTCGCCGGATATCATCAGACATGGATGGATGAGGAAGATGCAGAGAAAACGACTTTCATCACGTCGTGGGGGATGTATTGTTACAAAATGATGTCGTTTGGGTTGAAGAATGCCGGTGCCACCTATATGAGAGCCATGACTACTATCTTTCACGACATGATACACAAGGAGATTGAGGTATACGTGGACGACGTCATCGTCAAATCCAAGAAAGCCACAGATCATATGGAAGAATTGAGAAAGGTCTTCAACAGATTGAGGAAATACAATCTGAAACTAAATCCCGCCAAGTATGCATTCGGGGTTCCTGCTGGAAAATTACTGGGTTTCGTCGTGAGTCGTCAAGGAATAGAATTGGACCCATCAAAAGTCAAAGCCATTTAAGAATTTCCACCGCCAAAGAACAAGAAGGACATGATGAGTTTCTTGGGAAGACTCAACTATATCAGTCGGTTCATAGCTCAGTCCACGGTCATTTGTGAACCCATCTTTAAAATGTTGAAGAAAGACGCTGCTACTAAATGGACTGACGATTGTCAGAAAGCTTTTGACAGAATCAAGGAATACCTGTCAACGCCACCAGTCTTGGTTCCGCTCGAGCCAGGAAGGCCTCTATTGCTTTATCTCGCGGTTTTGGATGGAGCATTCGGTTGTGTTCTGGGACAGCATGATGAAACGGGGAGGAAGGAGCAAGCTACCTACTATCTCAGTAAGAAGTTCACCCCGTACGAGGCCCGGTATTCTTTATTGGAGCGCACCTGTTGTGCTCTAACTTGGGTAGCTCAGAAATTGAGGCATTATTTCTGTGCCTACACTACTTATCTTATATCAAGGATGGACCCGCTGAAGTACATCTTCCAGAAGCCCATGCCCACTGGCAAGCTCGCCAAGTGGCAAATCTTGCTAAGTGAATTCGACATTGTTTACGTGACTTAGAAAGCAATCAAGGGCCCAGCCATAGCAGATCACCTTGCCGAGAATCCTGTTGGCGGAGAATACGAACCTCTAAAGACGTATTTTTCTTGACGAAGAGGTGTCCTTTGTAGGAGAATATATTGCAGAATCCTACGACGGTTAGAGGTTGTTTTTCGACAGAGCCGAAAATTTCAAAGGAGTTGGCATAGGAGCAGTCCTGGTATCAGAGACCCGCCAGAATTACCCGGTATCCGCAAAGCTCAGGTTCCCTTGCACAAATAATATGGCTGAATATGAAGCTTGCATCCTGGGGCTCAAGATGGCCATCGACATGAACATTCAGGAGTTGCTAGTGATTGGGGATTCAGACTTGCTCATACATCAGGTTCGAGAAGAGTGGGCAACCAAGATTTCTAAGATACTCCCCTACTTGCATCACATCCAGGAGTTGAGGAAAAGATTCACAAAGACAGAATTTTAGCACGTCACCAGGGTGCAGAACGAGTTCGCTGACACATTAGCTTCTCTGTCATCCATAATCCAGCATCCAGACACGAATTTCATTGATCCCATCCCAGTAAAGATCTATGATCAGCCAGCTTAATGTGCTCACGTTGAGGAAGAAGCAGACAGAAAACCGTGGTTCCATGACATCAAGGAGTACTTGACAACGGGAGAATACCCAGAACTTGCAAACTCCACTCAGAAGCGCACACTTCGGAGGTTATCCAACAACTTCTTTCACAGTGGGCGAATCATGTACAGGAGGACTCCCGATTTGGGTTTACTAAGGTATGTCGAACAAAAGAAGCATCCAGACTATTGGACGAAGTGCACGCAGGGACCTACGGGCCGCACATGAATGGTTTTGTCTTAGCAAAGAAGATACTCCGAGCAGGGTATTTTTGGATGAATATGGAAACAGACTGTATCCAGTATGTTCGCAAGTGCCATCGCTGTCAGATACATGCAGACATGATAAAGGTGCCTCCTAGCGAGCTTACTGCAACAAGCTCACCGTGGCCATTCGCCTCCTGGGGAATGGATGTCATCGGACCTATCAAGCATGCCGCATCAAACGGGCACAGGTTTATCCTAGGGGCAATTGATTATTTTACCAAATGGGTTGAAGCAGCGTCATACAAGGCAGTGACTAAGAATGTTGTGGCGGATTTCGTCTGTGACCGTATTGTTTGCCGTTTCGGAATTCCGGAATCAATCATCACTGATAATGGTTCCAATCTCAACAACGATTTAATGAAAGCAATGTGTGAGGCATTCAAGATCAAACACAGGAACTCCACAGCCACTGGCCTCAGATGAATGGATCTGTAGAGGCAGCCAACAAGAATATCAAGAAGATACTAAGGAAGATGGTCGAAAGTCACAGACAATGGCATGAGAAGTTATCATTCGCTTTGCTGGGATACCGCACCATGGTCCGCATATCGACCGGAGCAACTCCCTACATGCTGGTTTATGGAACAGAGGCGGTCATCCCCGCCGAGGTAGAAATTCTCTCCTTGAGAATCATACAAGAAGCAGAGTTGGATGACGTAGAATGGGTAAAAGGTCGCTACGAGCAGTTAGCCCTTATAGATGGGAAAAGGATGAATGCAGTTTGCCACGATCAGTTGTATCAGAACAGAATGTCCAGAGCCTTCAACGAAAGAGTTAATCCAAGGAAGTTTACACCCGGGCAGCTGGTGTTGAAGAAACTATTCCCACATCAAGATGAAGCCAAGGGGAAATTCTCTCCCAGCTGGCAAGGTCCGTACATGGTTCACCGGGTTTTAACTGGAGGAGCCCTCATTCTTGTAGAGATGGACGGAGAAGTTTGGCCAAAGCCGATCAATTCAGATGCAGTGAAACGATACTACGTGTAACCACGTATGTTTCCCTTTTTGATGTAATTTGAACTACGCCTGACCTGATTCTCGTTTAAGAGGGGATACGTAGGCAGCCCTATGGGTTCAGTCACAATTTAATAAAAAAATTCATTTCCCCATGCTATTGGAACTGGGGTAGAATTTTGAGGAAGGACCCTCAAAATTCCGAAGTTAGTTTTCAGCCAATCATCGCCAGGAATGCCAACTCAGTAAACTGGGGCAGAATTTTGAGAAGGACCCTCAAAATTCCGAAGTTGATTTTTCAGTCGTTCAACGCAGCCGTCAGAAGTGCCAGCCCAGCAAACTGGGGCAGAATTTTAAGGAGGACCCTCAAAATTCCGGAGCAAGAAAGGTTGCAATGTCTTGAACCACGTCGCAGTCGTTGGTTCATCTAAAGAAAACCATTTTCCTACTTACGCTATATTTACTAAATCATGCGTAATTGTTGTTCGAATTGCTGCTGTTTAGCGACGCTACCCCAACGATACGCAGCGCCGTAAGCCAGAGGAAAACGAACTGGCCTTTCCCCCCTTTTAAAAAACTCACGATTTTTCTTTGGATGCAGGCACTCGACTTACAATATTGTTAGGAATATTTACGTACGCATACTTTCTCAAAATGCAACTTCTCAGAATCATCACTTGTTCGCACACAACCTCCCCAGCAGTCACGATATCATAATCAGCTATCAGCAAAGAAATCTCACTACTATCTGTCTTTTATTTTTCTTGCATTGCATAAGGCTACGTTTCTGCCTTTCGAGACTAAGCATTGTCTCCATCTGCATTTTTTGCATTGCATAAGGCTACCTTTCTGCCTTTCGAGACTAAGCATTGTCTCCATCTGCATTTTTGCATTGCATAAGGCTACCTTTCTGCCTTCCGAGACTAAGCACTGTCTCCATCTGCATTATTGTATTGCATAAGGCTACCTTTCTGCATTCCGAGACTAAGCACTGTCTCCATCTGCATTTCTCTGCATTGCATAAGGCTACCTTTCTGCCTTCCGAGACTAAGCATTGTCTCCATCTGCATTCTCCTGCATTGCATAAGGCTACCTTTCTGCCTTCCGAGACTAAGCATTGTCTCCATCTGCATTTCTTGCATTGCATAAGGCTATTTTTCTGCCTTCCGAGACTAAGCATTGTCTCTATCTGCATGGCTGAAATATCGCCAACTTTGTTTAAATTCCGCATCGGCTGAAATATCGCCAACTTTGTTTAAATTCCGCATCGGCTGAAATATCGCCAACTTTGTTTAAGTCTTGCAATCGGCTGAAATATCGCCAACTTTATTTAAATCTTTACATGGCTGAAAGATCGCCAACTTTATCTTGCATGGCTGAAAGATCGCCAACCTTTATTGAAATCTTGCATGGCTGAAAGATCGCCAACCTTTTATTTAAATCCTGCATCGGCTGAAATATCGCCAATTTTATTTAAATCTCGCAACGGCTGAAAGATCGCCACTTATATTTTACATCGGCTGAAAGATCGCCATTTATATTTATACTTTACATCGGCTGAAAGATCGCCATTTATATTTATACCTTACATCGGCTGAAAACATCGCCAAATCCTGCATTTCATGGGCTGAAAGATCACCAAAATTGTCCAAAGGCGTCATTGTTCGGAGGCACCATTTTCATAGCCCGAGAACGCCATGCCATGGCCTGAGGACCCTTCTTTATCTTTTGCATATCATTATTCAAAGGCATCATTGTTCGGAGGCACCATTATCATGGCCCGAGAACATCATTTCATAGCCTGCGAATCCTCCATTATACGCTTCATGGCCCAGGACGTCATGGTCTGAGGACGTCATCCTACCCGTCCAAAGACAACATTCATGGTCCAACGGGAACTTGCATCACGTTTAAACTTATGCACGATATGTTCGTATTGCTTATTCGCAGGTACACCGGCTAGCAACGGCCATCACAGCAGGAGCGATCTCGCTCCGGTTCCCGCAGCCTATTAATCCCTGACCATCCTTCCCGACCCGAATATCGCACCTGTCTTTCGAAATCTCCATCGGCATATTCCGCCAATGGATCCTTGAACTACATATGGCCTGATTCCTGTAAGACTAGGGATATGTAGGCAGCTCAGGAGCCAGAGCTCGGTCAAAATCTTTCAATCGTTTCCTTCGGTTAAAATTAGCCATCATATCTTTACTCGACAACTCTTTCATCCTTCTCGGGTAAAGAGGGGCAGCTGTTGATACCCAATTTTTCCCTACATATTTTTATACTCAAAATATTCTCAAAATAGCATGTACATGCATATATAAGCATGCCCAAGAGTTTTGGTATTTTTTTCTTTATTTTTTAAAGATTTTAAAATCAATTTAGTGTCTATTTTAATAGTACAAAATTCAATAATTATTCCCAAACTGGCATTTTTGGTGAATAATTTATTTTTATTCTCATATTTACACCGAGATATAATTAAGGTAATTTTTTGCATATTTTTACACATTTGNCTGCCTTCCGAGGTTAAGCTCTACCTCCACCTGCATGGCTGAAATACCGCCACCTCTATTTGCATCGGCTAAAATATCACCACTTTATCTCTCTTGCATGGCTGAAATACCGCCACCTTTTACTTACGTCTTGCAATCGGCTGAAATATCGCCAAACTTTATTTAAATTCTACATCGACTGAAATATCGCCAGTTCATATTTAAATCTCCATCATCATCTATACCTATGCTTTCTGTCAGCTGAAATATCGCCATTTTACTTTTTATATCGACTAAAACATCGCCTGTTTTATTTAAATTTCTGTCAGCTGAAATATCGCCATTTACATTTTTTGCATCAGCTGAAACATCGCTACTTTATTAAATTTCTGTCGGCTGAAATATCGCCATTTACATTTTTCTGCACCGGCTGAAATACCGCCAAATCTTGCATTGCATCGGCTGAAATACCGCTAAATTGTCCGAGGGCGTCATTGTTCGGAGGCATCATCTTCATAGCCCGAGAACACCATGCCATGGCCCGAGGACCCCACTTTATATCCTACACATCATTATTCAAAGGCATCATGGTTCGGAGGCACCATTATCATAGCCCGAGAACATCATTTCATAGCCTGCGAATCCTTTATTTTGTTCTTCATGGCCCAGGACGTCATGGTCTGAGGACGTCATCCTAATCGTCCGAAGACAGCATTCATGGTCCAATGGGAACTTGCATCACGTTTAAATTTATGCACAATATACGCCCGTATTGCTCACTTGCAGGTACACCGGCTAGCAACGGCCGTCTCAGTAGGAGTGATCCCGCTCCAGTCCCCGCAGCCGATCAAGTTTCAAAATACCTCTTGCCCCTTAAACATCGTGTCCGTCTCTTTCGAATCTCCATCAGCATGTTCCGCCAATGGTTCTTGAACTACATACTGCCTGATTCTTGCAAAACCAGGGATATGTAGGCAGCTCAGAAACCAGAGCCCGGTCAAATTCTTTTCAAATCGCCGCTTCCGGTCAAAATTGGCCATCATATCTTTACACGACAACTCTTTCATCCTTCCCGGATAAAGAGGGGCAGCTGTTGATACCCAATTTTTCCCTAAGTATTTTTATACCCAAAATACTTGCAAATAGCATATTTGTGCATATATAAGCACACCCAAGAGTTTTGAAATTTTTAACGATTTTTAAACCGATTTATTGCCTATTTTAATACAACAAAATCCAATAATTATTCCTTAAATTATCATTTTTTGGTGAATAATTCACTTTATTCTCATATTTATACTAAAATATAATTAAGGTAATTTATGCATATTTTTACGAATTTATTTGGTATTTTAAAGCTAAAATTGCATACAATTGCAATTATAGCCTATTTTGTGATTAATAGCATTTTATAATTACAAAATTAGTTCCAGTATTTTTAAGTTAATATTTATGTGATATTTGTGTACTCAGTATTTTTAATTTATTTTTAAAAACCATATTGCCATTTTATAAAATAAAAAGGGAAAATTGGCTATTTAAAATCTAGCCTCAATTTCATTTCAAATACAGCCCAAATTGGCGCCCCAATTCAAACCTAATTACGCGACCCAATTCCATTTGGACCCGACCCCTATTCCAATTGCCCAAACCCGCCCATTTTCTTTTAAAATCTGAGCCATCGATCATTTTTGATCAACGACCCAGATTCCTTCTTTCCTTTTTAATTCCAAACTACCCCTAAACCCTACCCCATTCTCTCAGAAACGCCGCCTCTAATTCCCTCTTCTCTCAAACGCTCTCGAACTCTCTCGAAACCCTAGTCGCTCTCCGATTTTCAACCCCAAATCCACCGGAGTTCATGGCCGCTCAAGCCATGGACGACCTATACTCACCTTCTATTGCTCTCACATGCCTGATACCTGAAGGTTCGATGCCAGGCTTCGAGGACCTTCGCTCAGACCTCCGTCGATTCGAGGTCTCCGGCCATCTCCGGCCTTGTTCTGGCGTGTCTTAGCCTCCTAAGCCTGGTTCCGACCTTATCAACTCCAGATTTGATCTTGTTTCTTCCAAGCCTTTCTTGTTTCTAGGGTTCTCAGAAAGCCTAGCCTATTCGAGGTTCTTTTTCGTTTATTTGTTTGGATCTGTGCTCGATCTGTGCTATATGTGATGTTTTAAGCGTTTTCCCAATTTTCCTTTTTAAAATCTTTTGATTTCAAACTAGGGTTTCTAAGTTTGTTTGTTAAGTATTTCGTTCGATTCATCTGTTTATCATCTCTAAGTCAGATTGGTGTTGAAAACCTGACTTTTTTTGGAGATTTGTTTGAGTTTCTGAGTCTATCTGTTTGATTTACTTTGTTTGCACCTGTTCAGTTCTAAACTCTACCGATTTCGAAAACCCTAGCCCTTTGGGGTCTATTCGAGTTCTTGAGTTTGTTTGTGCAATTCGCCTGTTTGAAATTGCTCCTTCACTTCAGCATATCGTTTCCTTTATGTGATTACTTTTTGAGTTCTTGATATCTGCTAAACTCGACTACTTTTTCAGAAAAGTTTTTCACTTGACTCTTTGCATGCTTCTAATCTTTCTCTCTATTTACTAAGCCAATGAAACTTGACTTACGTGACTATCATGCTATTACTGTATGTTGTTTCTTCTTGCCATAGCTTGGCCTCACATGTCTATTACTTGTGCACTTCATTTATATACTGAGTCCCTTCTGTGATTGATTCTCAAACTCGTGATTGATTTTCAAAACTTTTCCTTTGTGAAATTCTGATTTTTACTCGCCCGTTAAGGGGTAATTGATTCTTTCTCTTTGTTGGGCCTTACCAGATCCTTTCCAAAAATAATTACATTCCTGTACTTAGACTTAATCCCTTACCATATGATTTTACTGCTCCTTTTATGGCAACAATCATTCCGCTTACAAATTGATTTTCTTTCCTTACATTAATCCTGTTAGTGTCCGTTGAGCAATAATCCCTTGATTAAAGGGAAGTCTTGTGTTAATTGATTCTGACTTGTGATTGTTTCCATGTTTGTGTTAAAATTTTATTATTACCTTACTCTTCACTCGTTTTCAAAAACTATAAATACCCTACTCTCTTTTCTTTGAACACACGAACAACTTGAGTTCAAAATACACACTTACACTTAAAACTCTCTCTTTCTTTACTGCTACTTGTGTTGTTGCTTTGTCTAGCCGGCTGAAAGCCAAGGCTAGACTGTGGACTCTTGTTTGCTCTACCTTTTCTGCACTTTGCTTCTCTACTGGTATGTCCTAGTTAATTTACAAGCCTCAACAACAACATGTTTTCTTTAATTGCTCCAGTTTTTCATTCCTGTCTACTTCTACTCATGTTTCTGCAGTCAAGATACGATACTAGCATGCTAATATGTTCTCTTTCCCTTATAAATTAATGTTTATCTATGTGTGCACTCTGTTAGTCATTTGTTATTTACTTGCTACCTTATGAATCCCAAACCCCTGTATCCCCCTTATATGCTTTAAGTTATGGTTCAGAAACATGGCAATATTTGAAGTTATTGTCCGTGGATATGAATTGGACCCTTTGGGCCCTAAGCTTTGTCAGTTTTCCCATCCCTATTCCCTTATTGTGTGTGCTGAGTAACAGCTTTGGCCTGGTAGTATTCTAGTTATTGCTCAGGCCATAGCTTGACCCCCAGTAGGTATTTACTCTCTAAATGTTTGTGACGACCCAAAGGGTCATCACCTGTATTCCTACTCGCTCTGTATTTCTGAGGCCGTAAAAACCTCACTTGGGGGTTGCCTCGAGTTTGTGTGCGCAGTCCGGGCGCGTAGACGGAACGTTTAAATATGAATTTGTGAGAAAAATAATAAATTCTGATGTTTTAATTGATTAAGTTTGACTTTGGTCAACGTTTTGGGCAAACGGACCCGGACTCGTGATTCGACAGTCCCGGAGGGTCCGTATGAAAATACGAGACTTTGGGGTGTGCCCGAAATCAAATTCTGAGATCCCGAGTCCGAGGAA
>NC_031989.1:52686003-52780317 GCF_001879085.1 Nicotiana attenuata
CGTTGAACCAGTCCGCTCGTCGCTTTATTTAATTAAGACCAAATCAGTACGTGTAAGACATGCTAAACTCCATGACTTTTATCTGATTTATGGAGGCGTATTTGAGCCCTATTTGCTTGTCTGCTTCCCCTTTATTTGCATTACGTGTTTTTGATTGACGCCTTAGCATTTTGTCCTTTGAAAAACTTCTAAAAGCCCCAAACCCCTCTCCCTTTAGGATTAGTAGTCCATTTGCCTCCGGGACTGATAGGATTGGGACGGGTAATAGCATGCAATAAGTAACGATACTATTTCGCGCTTTAATACCTTAACGGGGTGGGAAAGGTTAGACATGGAGATGATGATCACACGATAACACTATGCGTACAATCGGGTACCGGTGTTGTGTGGATGATCCATGTGATTTATAAACCTAGGACCCCCTCCCTCTTTATTATTTTACTTTTTTCAGAATTTTAAAAGTTGTTCAGTTTTCAGTTTCTTTAACCTCTTCTTTTACTTCAATTCCTTGCACCTATCATGAAAAAATCTCTCTTTTAATGGTCTGAATTTTGGTATTGTTTCTCCTTAAACTTCCGCCTCTTTCACTTCTTTTTAAGTTACTTGCATCAATTATTTGACCCCTTCCCCTTTACTCGTGTATCTTTTCTTTAATTATAAAACTACTTTCTCCCAAGTTTCAGCATTCTTTAAACCATTTTGTATTTTTTTATTATTTGCAACCATTATGTGAAAGTTTCCTAGTATTTGCAATGCTTGCTTGTCTACTTGTTGTTTGTATCTAAAGTCACAATTATAGCATGGCCGGGAACCACACTAGTGGATCTTGAGGGGTGCCTAACACCTTCCCCTCGAGATAATTTCTAGCCCTTACCCGAACTCTGGTTTTTCATCTCAAATTCTTTCTTAAAGTGTCCTAATGCACTATAATCATTAGGTGGCGACTCTCCAAATCCAAAACCCAATTCCGAAACGGGAATAGAGTTGTCTTTCCTAAATGTCGTAAACCCAATTTCTCGCTCTCTTGAGGGAGGGAAAAAGGGGGCGTCGACAGCATGGCGACTCTGCTGGGGATTCTTTAGGCTTTTACCATTTCATGCTATATGTGACTTTATTGCTTTCTTTTATTGCTTTTGTTTAATGCTTTTATTTGAAACTGACTTGTTCCTTCTATTTCTTTTTCTTTAGTTACTTTCATTTACCGCTTTTCCATCAATGCTGTGGTAATTTTGAGCAATTATTGTAAACTTTACTGGATGAACGTGAAAATACATGTCAATTTGTTTCATTCTTGTATATTGCATCTTCAACATCATATTCCACTCGTGCCAAACAAATACTATAGCAACGCTTATAATGAGTAGTTGCGCTCTTCCAATACTATCACCCCNTTCTAAAATCAGTATACATCACGCCTAGTTCTAACCAACACTTAGAGGATTAACAATCAGATCGGTTTTAGTCAACTGCATTCGAGTAAGCCTAATGTAGACTTTTTCGCCTAAAAATATGTGTTGAACCAGTCCGCTCGTCGCTTTATTTAATTAAGACCAAAAACAGTTCGTGTAAGACATGCTAAACTCTATGACTTTTTGCTGGTTTATGGAGGCATATTTGAGCCTTGTTTGCTTGCCTGATTCCCTCTATTTGCACTTATGTGTTTTGGTTGACGCCTTAGCATTTTGTCCTTTGAAAACTTCTAAAAGCCCCAAACCCCTTTCCCTTTAGGATTAGTAGTCCATTTGCCTCCGGGACTGATAGGATTGGGGCGGGTAATAACATGCAATAAGTAACGATACCATTCCGCGCTTTAATACCTTAACAGGGTGGGAAGGGTAGACATGGAGATGATGATCACACGATAACACTACGCGTACAATTGGATACCGGTGTTGTGTAAATGATCCATGTGATATATAAACCTAGGACACCCCCCCCCCCCCTCCCTCTTTATTAGTTTGTTATTTTCAGAATTTTAAAAGCTGTCCAATTTTCAACTTCCACTTCTTTTACTTTTTTTAAGTTGCTTGCATCAGTTATTTGACCCCTTCTTTTCTCTCACACCTTTCTGTGATTATAAAACTACTTCCTTCCAGATTTCAGCACTTTAAATCCTTTTGTGCTTTTTATTTGCAATTGTTATGTGAGTGGTTTCATAGTATTTGCAATACTTGCTTGTCTATTTGTTGTTTGCATTTAAAGTCACAATTGTAGCATGGTCGGGAACCACACTAGTGGATCTTGGGGGGTGCCTAATACCTTCCCCTCAAGATAATTTCTAGCCCTTACCCAAACTCTGGTTTTCATCTCAAATTCTTTTCTTAAAGTGTCCTAATGCACTATAATCATTAGGTGGCGACTCTCCAAATCCATAACCTAATTCCCAAACGGGAATAGAGTTGTCTTTCCTGAATGTCGTAAACCCGATTTCGCGAGGAAAAAGGGGGCATCGACAGCATGGCGACTCTGCTGGGGAATCTTTAGGCTTTTACCATTGCATGTTATATGTGACTTTATTGTTTTCTTTTATTGCTTTTGTTTAATTCCTTTATTCGAAACTGACTTGTTTCTTTTGTTTCTTTTTCTTTAATTACTTTCATTTACCGCTTTCCATCAATACCGTTGTAATTTTTGAGCAATTATTGTAAACTTTATTGTATGAACGTGAAAATACATGTCAATTTTTTCATTCTTGTAAATTGCATCTTCAAACATCATATTCCATTCGTGCCAAACAAATGCCATAGCAACGCTTATAATGAGTGGTTGCGCCATTCCGATATTATCACCCCCTAAATTTGGCAAAGGCATATTTGCGGTAAAACCAGTCGATCAGCGGTGCAGTCGACGGTTCCATGCCTTTCCTTCTTGAGTTGTCCGCTCAAGGGTACCTGTCTAATACCCCAATAGAAACCTTACTCCGTTTAAACTGTACATGCATCATGGTCAAACCTAGCCGAGTCAGTTATGTTGTCCACATAATGACTCATTAAGATAGCCTTGTGCAAAGTCCATCGGGTTTCCTTGAAACCCAAACAGACACTTCCATGTTCTGTGCATTTATTTGGAGAACTAAAGTGCTTGCTATGCTAATTATTGGTTTAAATAGTCGAGTCCGGTGGGGGTAAGGGCCTAACGCCTTGTTTTGCAGAAAATGAGGCACGAAGTCCCCAGATTTGGCATGGTAACCAACATTCATCCAAGGCTGCTGAATTGGTGGAAAGACCTCCATTCCAGTGATCAGACACTCGTCCACAAGTACTTAGGGAATTTGCCTTCTCTTCTAGAAATTCAGCATAACAACAGAATCATAGAGGCTGCGACATTGTTTTGGGATAGTGACAAGTCTGTGTTCCGCTTCGGGGACCTTGAAATGACTTCTTTGCTCGAAGAAATAGGAGGTTTAGCTGGTATTCCTTGGGAGACTCTGGGTTTGCTTATGCCAGAGAATCGCAAAGGAAGGGGTTTCCTTAAGATGATGGGACTGAAGAAGAACCTAGACTTAACATGCTTGAAAGACTCTTACATCCCATTCGACTATCTGTACGAGAGGTATGGCCATAGCATGTCATACCGCACCTATTCAGATGAGTTCGCCATCACCTCATTGGGGCATGTCCATAGAAGGCTCTTCGTTTTTATGTTTTGCTTTTGGGAATGATGGTGTTCCCTATGAAGAAGGCTAGGATCCACACCAGACTGGCCATGGTAACCAAGACTTTAATGGAAGGAATTGGCGGGCAGAATTTCAGCATAGTGCCCATGATCATTGCTGAGATATACCGTGCCTTGGACAACTGTCAGCAACAGGGCAGTCATTTTGAGGGTTGCAACTTATTACTTCAGCTCTGGCTCATGGAATACCTCCAGAAAGGGGAATACCGACAAGAGATCCTACACAGAGACTGGGATGATCACATCGCCTTCCACCAGCCAAGGCGTATGAATTATATGCCTAAAATGNTTTTACATCGGCTGAAACATCGCCTGTTTAGTTTAAATTTCTGTCGGCTGAAATATTGCCATTTACATTTTTTGCATCGGCTGAAATACCACCAAATCCTGCATTTCATGAGCTGAAATATCGCCAAAACTGTCCGAAGGCGTCATTGTTCGGGGGCATCATCCTCATAGCCCGAGAACACCATGCCATGGCCCGAGGACCCCACTTTATATCCTGCACATCATTATTTAAAGGCATCATGGTTCGGAGGCACCATTATCATAGCCCGAGAACATCATTTCATGGCCTGCAAATCCTTTGATTTTGCGCTTCATGGCCCAGGACATCATGGTCCGAGGACGTCATCCCAACCGTCCAAGGACAGCATTCATGGTCCAACGGGAACTTGCATCACGTTTAAGTTTATGCACAATATACGCCCGTATTGCTCACTTGCAGGTACATCGGCTAGCAACTGCCGTCTCAGCAGGAGCGATCTCGCTCCGGTCCTCACCACCGATCAAGTTTCAAATAACTCTTCCCCCCTCCCCCCCCCTCCCCCTTAAAACATCGTGCCCGTCTCTTTCGAATCGCCATCGGCATGTCCCATTAATGGTTCCTAAACTACATACGGCCTGATTCCTGTAAAACCAGGGATATGTAGGCAGCTCAGAAACCAGAGCTCGGTCAAATGCTTTTCAAATCGCCGCTTCCGGTCAAAATTGGCCATCATGTCTTTACCCGACAACTCTTTCATCCTTCCCGGGTAAAGAGGGGCGGATGTTGATACCCAATTTTTCCCTAAGTATTTTTTATACAAAAATGTTTCCAAAATAGCATATTGGTGCATATATAAGCACATCTAAGAATTTTCGCATTTTAATGATTTTTAAAACCAATTTGTTGCCTATTTTAGTACAACAAAATCCAATAATTATTCCCAAAATTATCATTTTTGGCGAATAATTCATTTTATTCTCACATTTGCACCAAAATATAATTAATGTAATTTTTGCATATTTTACAAATTTGTTTGGTATTTTAAAAGCTAAATTGCATATAATTGCAATTATAGCCTATCTTGTAATTTATAGTGTTTTATGTTTATAAAATTAATCCCAGTATTTTTAGATTAATATTTATATAATATTCATTTACCCAGTACTTTTAATTTGCTCTTAAAATTTGTATTACTATTTTATAAAAAATTTTAAAGGGAAAATTGGCTATTTACGATTTGGCCTCAATTGCATTTCAATTATAGCCAATTTGGCAACCCCGATTAACCCAATTTCAAAGTTCAAAATTACACAGCCCAATTTCAAATTAACCCAACCCCTGACCCATTTATCCGATCTGCCTGGCTCCCATTCAATCTAGGCCGTTGATCTAAATGATCAACGGCCACCCTTCATTCTTTCCTTTTTAATTTTGCCAACCACACCCAACCCTAATCATTTTCTTACCAAACTCCGCCCTTGAAACCCCTCGTCTCTGAAACGCTCTCTAATCTCTCTGCAAACCCTAGTCCCGCCTCTCAATCCCACCCTAATCCATGGCCTCCCATGGCTCCTGGGTGTTCGCTTCTGTGGTTTCACGGCCAAAATCTCGAAGGAAGCTGGTCCAGTCGTTGCCTGACTTCCATTCATGACCTTTCTCCAGTCGTCCCTGACTTTTCTCCGGCCAGTCATGGCCGTTCTAGTCAGATCCTTGGCGCTCCTGGTTAGATCGTTAATTTCCAAGGACTTTCTCACCTTTCTGGGTTCTTCGAAACCCTAATCTTTGGGACTTTTTTTGATTTTTCTTTCAGATCTGCTTTAGATCTATACTTGCCATGAATGTTTAAGTGCATTCGCGAAAGTTCTTCAACTTTTCTTGTAAAAACGACCTTTCATTAGGGTTTTTCCTTTGAAGTTTTTCAAAAGACCTTTGATCTTTTAACGTGTTTATGTTTTGGCTATGATTTGTTCATGTTTATTCTTCTATCTGTTTCAGTATCTTAAAAACCCTAGTTCCTTTTTAGTTTATCCGAGTTCTGAAAGCTGCTTGTTTAAATGTGCATTTGTTCTTTGTTGCTGATTCTTTCTTCCTCGTTTAATTTGTTTAATTTTAAGTTATTACCATCTTGCAAAACATGGTTACTGTTAAAGCCCTAATTTTCTTTAGAAGTTTTCTCACTTGTTCCTACTCTAAGACCCTTTACTTGCTTCTATGTCTTCTTCACTGTTATTTCTATGTGATTATTTGACCTGCTTGACTACTGTGCTTCGAATATTTTCTTACACTGAACCCTAGCTTACCCTAATACTACTATATGTTTGTGCTGCTTCTTTTCATCAACATGTCTAACACTGCATGCTTGTTCATTCCTTGCTATTTATATAGTGAAGTGCAGAATCATGTTCCTTTCTTGTTTGATCTTGTGACTGACTGCCAAAAAAGATTTTTCTTACGAGCCCTAATTTTTACTCATCTGTTCAAAATTAATTGATTTACTTCCTTTATTGTGATGTTTTACCTTGCTGAATCCTTTCCCAAAATAAGCCTATTTTGTACTTAGAGTGGATTATTTACTTCATGCTTTTACTATCCCTTTTCATGGCAATTATCAATCTGCCCTCCAAACAGATTTTCTTTCCTTAATTAGGCCTGCTGACCCGTTAAGCAGTGTTTCCCTAATTAAAGGCGAATCACTTGGATTAATCGATTCTGAATGATGATTGTTTCCATGTTTGTGTTTTAATTTTACTTATTACCTTATTTCTCTACACGTTTTCAAAGCTATAAATACCTACACTCTTCTCTTTCAAACACATGAACACAGACGAACAATCTGAGTTCAAAAATCACTCTTACACTTAAAAACTCTCTCTCTCTTTCTGCTACTTGTGTTGTTGCTTTGTCTAGCCGGCTGGAAGCCAAGGCTAGACTGTGGATTCTTGTTTGCTCAATTTTTCTGCACTTTGCTTCTCTACTGGTATGTCCTAGTTAATTTACAAGATTCAACAACAACATGTTTTCATTCCTGTCCACTTCTACTCATGTTTTCTGCAATCAAGATGTGTTATTAGCATGCTGTAATATGTTCCCTTTCCCTTGCAATTTAATGTTTATCTATGTGTGCATTCTGTCAGTCGTGTGTTGTTTATTTGCTACCTTATGAATCCCAAACCCCCATACCCCTTTATATGCAATAAGTTAAGGTTCAGAAACATGGCAATGTCTGAAATCATTGTCCATGGATATGAATTGGACCCCTTTGGGCCCTAAGCTTTGTCAATTTCCCATCCCCACTCCCTTATTGTGTGTGCTGAGTAACAGCCTTGGCCTGCCAGTATTTCTAATTATTGTTCAGGCCATGGCTTGACCTCCAGTAGGTCTTTACTCTCTAAATGCTTGATCAACAGGTTTGGTCAGGGGTGTGCCAGTCTATTTTGTGGCTGGGCATGACCATCAGCCTGCTTGGGTAGCCCCCTACCCTTTCTATTGCACATACACTCATTCTTAGAACTTAATTTCTGCCCCTCTTGTGTGAGCCTTGCCTTGGGACCCTTGAGCTCCCTCTGAACTTGAACACATAAGGGCTGGCCCTTCCACACTGCACAACTCAATTTCTGATTAACATCTTGGGTGTATGCACTGCCTGGGGTTCCTGAAATCCCTTGGATCTCTGAAACACCCTAGATGAGAGAAGGCTTGGAAATCTGAATCTCGGAAGTGGCTCAATCTCATATTATTAGGCCTCAAGTCTGGATTAGGCTGCTCGTATGTAGCTGAGTATTTCTGATGTATTTTTTAATTCCAGTTCATTTCTTTTGGGTTGTAATAACTTGTACAAGCTTGGGGAACTTTAGTAAAAAGGGGGGTTGGGATTTATTTTTATGCATAAAGGGTAGAGATCGTGCCTATAGGAGTTTGTTATGATTTCTGCAATTTCACACCTAGATATCATGCCTATAGGGTTAACTTTTAATTTCTGCACACATGCCTAGAAATCATGCCTATAGGGTAACTCTTAATTTCTGCAATTTCACACCTAGATATCATGCCTATAAGGTTAACTTTTAATTTCTACAAATACGCCTAGATATCATGCCTATAGGTTAACTTTTAACTTCTGCAAACTCATACCTAAAAATCATGCCTATAGGATTCACTCATAATTTCTGCGTCTCCGCGTACAGATATCCTGCCTACAGGATTAACTTCCAATTGTTCTATAAAATACGGTCTATAGACTACAGCATTTTGCATTTATAAACGTCACTAGGCAAACAGTTTGTAGGTTTAATAACAAGAGTTGCATATAGATACCATGTTCCTAGGACCTTTGTTAATGTCCAAAAGGTGTCCAAATCAGCATACATATAGAAAGCATGCCTATAGGAAATCTCAAATCTGAATAGAGGTAATATTAACTGCTGAACTCGTAATGTTCTGTTAAAATTGGTAACCCCTTTTCAGTATGTATCTTTTTCTAAAATCAGTATACATCACGCCTAGTTCTAACCAACACTTAGGATTAACAATCAGATCGGTTTTAGTCAACTGCATTCGAGTAAGCCTAAGGTAGACTTTTTCGCCTAAAAGTATGTGTTGAACCAGTCCGATCGTCGCTTTATTTAATTAAGACCAAAAATAGTATGTGTAAGACATGCTAAACTCTATAACTTTTTGCTGGTTTATGGAGGCATATTTGAGCCCTGTTTGCTTGCCTGATTCCCTCTATTTGCACTTATGTGTTTTGGTTGACGCCTTAGCATTTTGTCCTTTGAAAACTTCTAAAAGCCCCTAACCCCTTTCCCTTTAGGATTAGTAGTCCATTTGCCTCCGGGACTGATAGAATTGGGGCGGGTAATAGCATGCAATAAGTAATGATACCATTCCGTGCTTTAATACCTTAAAGGGGTGGGAAGGGTAGACATGGAGATGATGATCACACGATAACACTACGCGTACAATTGGATACCGGTGTTGTGTAAATGATCCATGTGATATGTAAACCTAGGACCCCCCCTCCCTCTTTATTAGTTTGTTATTTTCAGAATTTTAAAAGTTGTCCAATTTTCAACTTCCGCTTCTTTTACTTCTTTTAAGTTGCTTGCATCAATTATTTGACCCCTTCTTTTCTCTCACACCTTTCTGTGATTATAAAACTACTTCCTTCCAGATTTTAGCACTTTTTAAATCCTTTCGTGCTTTTTATTTTCAATTGTTATGTGAGTGGTTTCATCGTATTTGCAATGCTTGCTTGTCTACTTGTTGTTTGCATTTAATGTCACAATTGTAGCATGGCCGGGAACCACACTAGTGGATCTTGGGGGGTGCCTAATACCTTACCCTCAAGATAATTTCTAGCCCTTACCCAAACTCTGGTTTTCATCTCAAATTCTTTTCTTAAAGTGTCCTAATGCACTATAATCATTAGGTGGTGACTCTCCAAATGCAAAACCCAATTCCCAAACGGGAATAGAGTTGTCTTTCCTGAATGTCGTAAACCCGATTTCGCGAGGAAAAAGGGGGCATCGACAAATGGCATGACCCCAAACAGAAGTGGGTAACCTCGTTTTCGTGAGTTCCGGTATCCGATTCGCAGTTCTAGGTGTTATTTTGGAATTTTGATCGCGCAGGAGAGTTTGTATGATGTTGTTGGTCTTGTGTGCATGTTTGGTTTGGAGCTCCGATGGCTTGAGTGAGTTTTGGATAGGCTACAGATCGATTTTTGGACTTTGAAAATAGTTGATGCATCTTTTGTTTTTGGTGTGATCTGCAGATCTAGTATTTGCGAGGTCTGTCTTGCAAATACGAGCCTCGCTTTCGAGATTAATGAGTCACATTTGCAAGCATGGGCTGGGATGGGAAGAGTTTGCATTTGTGATATATTCTTCACATTTGTGGACTCTGTATCTTTGCAATTGCGGAAGTTTTGGTCGCAATTGTAACCACTGACTAACTTGGTACTGCTTCGCTTTTGCGAAGGATTGTTTGCATTTACAGACAACGTTGGTTCGCTTTTTGCGATAAAATTATCTCATTTGCGACGACATCAAGCTCAGTGACCTTTACGCATTTGCGATGGGTTGATCGCTTTTTCGATCATCGCAATTGCGAACTATGTGTCGTAATTGCAATAACTGCACCTGGGTAAAAGAGGCAAAAATGGGAATTAACTCATTTCAAAATTTCAACCCTAAGCACCCTAGGGGCGATTTTCCCAAGAGATTTTCTTCCTAAATTCATTGGTAAGTGACCTTAGTCTATTCCTTTTCAGTTACCCATTACATTTCATAAGTCTTCAACATCAATTCTAGGATTTTCATAGTAGAAATTTGGGATTTGGGTAGAATTAGGGATTTTTCTAAATGGGCTACTCCCTCGGGGTAGGGGTAAGGTCTGCATACACACTACCCTCCCCAGACCCCTCTAGTGGGATTTTACTGGATCGTTATTGTTGGAATTTAAATCTCGAATTGAGCTCGGATTTCAAAACTAATTACATAACCGGGCCCGGAGTGAATGGGTATTCGGGTTTTGGTTCGAATTACGATTTTGACCAAGCGGGTCCGGGTTGACTTTAGTTGCCTTTTTTAACAATGATCTAAACTGAACCTTTTTCACTCATTGGTAGTTTCTAAAGCTCATTTTGAATCGTTTGAACGATATTTGGTTAGATTCAATTAGTTTGGAAACGGATTTTTGAGGAAACGCCCCGGTTGAGCTTTGATTTGATTTTTGAGTGAGGTAAGTGTCGAGGTTAACCTTGAATTAAGGGATTAGGACTTGTTTGAATATTTGCTACGTGATTAACGTATGGGTTCAACGTATATATGAGGTGACGAGCATTTATGCGTTGTTGTGGGATAAAATATGTAGGTGGATTTTGTTTCCTTGTGATTTGTTGCCCTTTTAATTATGACATCCATGCTTAGATTATATAATTACTTATTTGATCATTCCTTCTATCATTGTTGTATTATTAGCAATGGTTGAGTATTGTTGGAAGTTGAGGTTTGGTATCTTAGAATCATAGTTTACGTAAAGCTCATTCTTCGCACTATTTAACTACCGAATTTATATTATCTTTACTAAACGGTAACGGAGAGTGTTAAAGCACGAAGGGTGATGTCGTGGCATTTCATTATCTCATTTATTGATTAATACATAGTGAGGACGAGAATTAAAGCACGAAGGGTGATGCCTTGCCATCTATATCATTTATTCATTGTTACATGGTGTCAAGAGTAAAGAACGAAGGGTGATGCCATGCCAATTAATTTTACTTATATCATCATTTCATGGTAAGTATGAGAGTAAAAGCACGAAGGGTGATGCTGTGCCATCTTTACACAGTATGTTTATCGGTCATCATTCGTTGATGATTTATTTAGCTATCTTGTGGTATCATACTTGTCGTAATTATCGTATCTTTTCCACCTTTCGTAGCCTGCTCCCAATTGTACATTGTTTAATCTCTGTTTTGTGGTTGTTGTACATATATACATATTTGTACAGGTTAATTATGTGAGTGTTCTATCATAACCCCATCACTACCTCGTCGAGGTTAGGATCGACACTTTTGGAGTACATTGGGTTGGTTGTACTCATACTACACTTCTGCACTTCTTGTGCAGATTTTGGTATTGGTCCCAGCGGTGCGTGAGGTACGACAACTCGGATTATTGCATACAGAGACTTGAGGTACATCTTCTAGCATCCGCAGACTTTGAAGTTCCCTTCCTCTTCCCTCTTTTAAAGTTCCTTTCATTCTAACAGTTGTATTTATTTCAAACTCTATTTGTAGAACTTTAGTAGCTCGTGTACTCGTGACTCCAGATCTTCGGGAGTAGATGTGATTACATGACTTATGCTGGTGTTGTATTAGTTTGAGTCCGTATCTCTCGTTATTTATCGTCACAACAACTAAAATTTGGCTATTTAACTATCTCACGTCGGCTTGCCTAGCAAGTGGATGTTAGGAGCCATCACGACCCCAGGGTTGGGATTCCGCGTTGTGGCAGATTTATTGGTAGTTTCTTATTTTCTTGAGTCTCAGGCTCAGCGATTTCTTCATGAATCTCAGGATTGGTTAAATCGTGGATTTCTTTATAAGACTCTTTCGTAGTGTCATCTTGATTATTTCTTTTTCTTTTTCTAGGATTTCGATCCTTAGAACCGAAGGGTCTGCCACGCTTTAGGCGTGCTTTTGACTCGTTAGCTATGACACTAGAAGATTGTCCAATAGGGACATTAATACGGATTGGAATATTCTTTGCAGGAATATGTGATTTTGTTATCCTTTTCAGATCCGTAAATGCGTCTGGCATTTGATTTGCTATTTTCTGCAAATAAAAATATTTGCACCTCTTTTTCACAAATGAGGCACGTGGATCAAGATGAGACAATGATGGATTTTTCCACAAAATTTCACGTTTGGTTTCACCAATTTCTCTCCCTAATTTTGGAAAACGTGTCTCATCGAATTGAAGGTCTGTAAATTGAGTGGTGAATAAATCCCCCGTTAATGTTTTGAGGTAGCAAATAATGGAGGGCGATTCAAACCCAACATATATTCCTAACCTTCTTTGGGGACCCATTTTGGTGCAATACGGCAGTGCTAGAGGCACATATACTACGCATCCAAAAAAAATTTTAATGGGATATATTAGGTACATGACCCATAACTAATTGAAACGGGGAATATTTATGATAATTTATTGGTCTGAGACAAACTAACATTGCTGGATGAGAAATGGCATGACCCAAACAGAAGTGGGTAACCTCATTTTCATGAGTTATGGTCTTGCTATAAATTGCAAACATTTAATCTGTGACTCTGCAAGGACATTTTGAGTGTGAACATGAGCTATAGGATGTTCCACTTTTATCCCAATTGATAAGCAATAATCAGTACATGCTTGGGATGAAAACTCAGCAGCATTATCGAGTCTAATAGACTTAATTGGATTATCGGGAAATTGTGCTCGTAATCGGATTATTTGTGCCATTAATTTTACAAATGCCAGGTTGCAAGATGACAATAGGAACACATGAGACCATCCAGAAGATGCATCTATTAAGACCATAAAGTATTTAAACGACCTACTAGGTGGGTGAATAGGTCCACAAATATTCCCTTGTATACGTTCCAAAAACGCAAGGGACTCAAACCCAACCTTTATTGCTAATGATCTAATAATTAACTTGCCTTGATAACAAGAAGTGCAAGAAAATTCATTATTTAAAAGGATTTTTAAAATTTTTTAATGTATGCCCATTTGAGTTTTCTATAATTCGTCTCATCATATTTTATCCAGGATGTCCCAATCGATCATGCATAAGTATAAAAGTATTGGAATCAGTAACCTTTTGTTTTACGATGGAATGTGCCTCAATTGCACTCATTATGTCCTATACAGGCCACAAGACAAAGATGGAAACTTCTCAATAACCCTTTTCTGGCGAGAGACATTCTTGGTAACGATGTGATATACAAGATTATTCTTATCTATTGTCTCAATATGATATCCATTTTGGCAGATTTCTTTAAAACTCAACAAGTTCCTTCTGGACTTGGAGGAGAATATTGCATTATCTATGATAAGTATTGTTCGCTTAGGCAGAGTTATGGTAGCTCTTCCAGAGCCTTCAATTAAATTACTACTTCCCGAAATTATAGTAACATCTGCCTTACACATACTTAAATAAGAAAAACATTTTTTCTCTTTGAATATTGTATGTGTCGTACATGAATCAATTAAACAAAAAAATTTACAATTGGACAGTGATCCAATTTTGTTTTGATAGATATCCATATTTGCTTAGTCTTCTCAAAGAGCTTCTTGAGACGGTAGAGTCTCGTGCGGATAACGTGTAATGAAATAATAAAGAAGAATATTGTAAAGAAAGAGAGAGAGAATTCTTATTGATTTGAGATGAATTACAATAGAACAGAACACCTCTATTATAGGGAAAAAGTAGCTTAACCACCAAGTTTCAAACCTTAAGATCTCTCTAAAATAAGACATTCACCTTAAATATAATTCTATTTAGAACATATACGGTCTTCCAGCCTTGTTTTTATTTTTTTCTCCTGTAAGTTATATATGCGTGCATCAAATATCATTCTTATCGATATTGTAAATAAAGAGCAGTTTAAAGAAACAAGAGGTAGTACCCATTGTGTGCATATTTTAGGAATTTAATGTACTCCCATTTTTCAGAATTAAACTATATAGTTATTTCAAATATTCAAATATCTCTTCAAAAGTGAAAAAAAATGCAAGGAATAAAATCAAATTCTATGTACTCCTGCAAGGAATAAAATCAAATTCTATGTACTCCTTACCCCGGTGTTCAACTCCAGCTTTACTCTCCATTTTATTAATTCTTTCCAGGAAGATTATATGGAATTAAAACTTATTAACTATCCTTCATGATAAAGATTACAAGAATAAGTAATCCTCCTCACAGACAGTTGAAATTATTTTAGCTATCCTTCAATAAGAAAAATAGATTTTTAGCTGACACTTTTTGCGACTTCATATATCCATGTTCCGACGTGCAATATATCAAAATGTTCACAAAGAAATTGAATCGCCCTTCTTGTTTTTTTAGAAATGAAATATAATAAAAGAATGAGATAGCATATATCCTGCTCCTATATAATATTAAATTAGAATTTAATTCATATACACTGATATTATTAAAAAAAATTCAATTATAATATAATTTAACTTATTATAAGATGTTGTCTGACTTATTTTTCAGATAACTAGTCTCATCTATTACAAATAGTTACTTGTAATTACTTTTAATAAGATGATGGTGTTAAAAAAATTCTATATCGTCAATGTATAAAACAAAAAGGAAATAATGTTTGAAATATTTAAATTTCTTTTAATTTCTAAAACTGTTAATTATATTGTAATTTTCTTTTAACTGGGGGGATATTTATTGTTAGCATTTATAAGATTATCTGATAAAAAGGGCTATCAGTAATATTAGCTATCAAATCAAAAAAAGAAAAAAAAGAAAAGGGGATACGAGAACGCATTACTAGAAAGCTACATCCCAATTATTACTAAGAGGCGAAGGTGTGAATTGTAAAAAATGTTGTGTAGATGTGAGCTAAATTCTGTTTGTAGTGAAAATCGCAAGATTTGATCGTACTTTATGCAGAGAGAGAGAGAGAGTAGTGCTCTTTCTCTCTCATTCTAATTATCGTTTTAGCTCTTTTAATATTTTCATGTCCACTAAAAGATAAGTAATAAATAGGAGTACAAGGAGAGGAAGAAAACCTTCATCTTTGATCCTGGTTGAAAGCTTATGTTGGTGCTAAGTTTCATACTTAGCTTTCTTTTTGTTACCTTAACTGTTAAAGGAGCAATCCTCCTCTTTACTTAAGCTTCTCTAGTAATAAGTCGAAAAAAAAATCGTATTAAATGCCTTTTGAGAATTGAGTAGTATTAAAAAGAACTACAGTCAAACCTCTCTATAATATCCTTGTTTTTCTCGATATTTTTTGGCTGCTATAGTGAAGTGTTGTTGTAAAAGACATATATTATAACATAATATAAAAATTGGTCCCGAGAAAATCATGATTTTAATAGTGAATAACCATTATATAAGAATATTATAGAGAGATCTGACTGTACTACTTTTTTCCCCCAAAGTGACAATTTATTTGGGATAATTTTTGAGCTAAAGCGGTAGTTCAAATGGGACCAAGGAAGATCAACATATTACTTCCTCCGGTCCACAATAAGTGACCAATTTGCCTTGGGCACACCCATTAAGAAAATACTAAATTCTAGACAAAAATAGTTAGTGTGACTAAACTACCCTTAATTAAATGTTGCAGCATAATTTAATGTGAGGAATAAAAGATTTTTACGGATACGTACATAAGGGTAATTTTGGAAAGACAAATTGAATTTTTTCTTGATTATATAAATGGATACTTATTTTGGTCAGTTATCGTGAACCGGAAGAGAGTAATTTATCAAGGAAAACATTAAATGCTCATTTTATCACAAATGCTAAAATTGCGTCACTAACTGAGGATTCAATTGTGTAGCAACTGGAAATAGAAGTACAAATATTAAATAGCTTTTAGTCATTTGACAAACCCATTTGTGATGAAAAACTCAATAAATCTAAGGTCTAGAAATGGGTAAATTGGGTTTGGAGGTACAAGGAAATGTGCATTTACAGGTGGGTATTCCACGGTCATTAATTATACAAGTTCCTTGAATATTAGTACGTCCTGTTCCTTCCACACATCTCCGAAAGCATCCATCTCTAGCTGCTCCGAATGTGCATATGTTAAATCCTATCTCAATACTGCATGTGTTGGATCCATTCACTACTGCAATAATTCTCTCATCTGCATCCACATAACTAATTCAAGTGAGTCTCTTCATCTTGAATAATAAAATGTTTAGTCGGGAATCTTTACACAAATAGCAGGACATATTAATTATTTTTATTTTCTAGCCATATACATAGATTATATAATTATTATATACAACTATACACATTATACCTCCAACAGCTATATTTAGTTTATGCGGTTTGATGGACGGCTATTATATTTGGGTTAATTCTTCTTTTTGGAATTAGTCAAATGTTAGCTTCTTTATAAAAGAAATTGAGGAAAAGGGCTCTTTAGATTTGATAGAAATTAAAACTCTACTTTAGTTAATTAAACGGACAAAATTGGATGTAATACCTGATACAACAGCAAAAAGGATAATCAGAATTACAAGTGATCTCAAGAACATTGCCATCTTGTACCTAGGATCAATGATTTGGAGTTTGCAAACTCCTTCAACAACTTCCTTCTTATAATGTGTTTTACCGTCGATATTTTGGTAACCTACTTTTTTGGTTTTCTTAAGATATGGAATCTAATTAACCAGTTCATAATATTGTTACCATCAAGTAATATTATGCTAAGATTTACTGCTATATATTTCATCAAGATCCTCACTGCCCTTATGCTGAATTCCCAAGGGTATGAAAGGAAAGAAAAGAGGGATATTCCGGTTCAGCTCTTACTGTTCGAGAATGCACTACAATTGAATCAGAAACTTTTCAATTAAAGCGACCCCCTTATATTAGTGAAAGCTCTATCCTAACTCTTGCATATGAAGCATGTGGCACTGAGGTGCCAATTATTATTATTATGAACTCAAATATAAAATATTTGGATTTAGAAGGCTTATTCAAAAGAAAAAAAGATGTGGGTGGCATTTGTTGGGGTTTTATGTATTTAAGTATATTAAATACTTAAAAGAGGGTGAATGGAAAATGGAGGAAAATGAAATTTTTGAGTGAAATTTTAAGTTTCCCCCCTTAGCAAAAGGACATTGTCCCATATTGGAAGAGGAAGAGGTTTTTTATGGGTATATAAGCAATTGCTCTTCTTCTAGCTCTTAAAGAGTTGAGAAGAAGGCAAGCCTCGCGCCGTCGTCGTCGTCGCTCGCTCGGCTTCGGCTTCGGCTTCGGCCAATTGATTGATTAATTTTTTGGACCAAATTTATTTGTTAATAGTAAAATATTAACAGAAATGTTATTAAATATTTGTTTTAATAACAGAATATTAATATTAAAATAAATACTAATATTAAATCCAATTCATTTTTCTGTTTTGGTAACAGAAAATTAACTACCCTCTTCAATTTTTCCTCTTTATTTTCCCTCTTTATTGTTGAGTAAATAGGCATTTATTTTATGGCATTTATGATGTGGCCATTTTGCAAAAACAGCCATTCTGAAGAGTTGCACCTCTTCAGATTTCAGCCCAACTTTGGCTATAAATACAAGACTATTCTGCTCAGAATTTTCATACGATTTTCTGAGTTTCTCCTCCTTCTTCTGCATACTTTTAACATCAAACAAAGCAACAGTAAGTGTGATTTGCTACCGAACTTTGTGTTCGCTAAAATACTGGAGTTTGAAGTACCACTACACCAGTGTGTAATTCGTTCTATCCTGGGAGGAAATAATCCATAACCTTGGGTACTAGGAGGGGATTAAATTCCTTAAGGAACACTGTGAATTCAGTGGGCTCGAATTGATTTCTATCTCTTTACGTTTTCTGTTTATATATTATTCTGCTTTATTTTTCCAGAATTAGTTTATAAATACAGTTTACAAATAGCATTATGACTGGGGTGTCAGTTAGAAAGGTTTTTACAATGTTCTTCAATAAAGCAGCATTCCTTTTTTGTTAACTTCTATCTGTTCGAGTTTTGCTTATCTAGAGAAGATGAGAGGCTAAAAATGAAAGTGTTGCATACCAAAAGGGTACTGTTGGTGAAAATACAATCACAGTTGAAAAATAAAATGAAGAAAATAAAATATCTTAAGGCTGAGACGCGGATATCTCGCTCTCTTTAAGGAGATTCAAGCCCACTGCAGCAAAGTCTTCACTGGTCCAGCAGTAATCTTCTTGACTTGTCTCCTCTAGGATACAACAGCTCGATCACGTCGTATGACTCGAACAAACTCTGGACAAGTTGTTGAGTTCAAAGCTCCACCAAGATGAATACCTTCCTTCAACAAAAGTAAAAACTCTCTTCTTCTTTTTTTTCACAACTTTAACCTCACTTTATTGAAACACTCTCAATTATTTTTGACATACCACATTATGGAAGAAAGACTCCTATTTATAGGTGTAGAAATTCTTCCTTGAATTAAATTGGAAGAAAATGGGGTAGTAAGTTATGAAATCATGGAGAACATGGGAGAGGAGTTACAAAAAAGTAATGGCCATTTTCTACATCATGGAGTAGTGGGAGTTATGGCCATTTTCTACATCATGGAGTAGTGGGAGTTATGACATATTTTATTTTAATACTAAAATGCTAAAATACTAACATTCTCCCACTCATTTTAATAATAGAATATATAAGAGAGTTTACCAATTGAAGGGAGACTATTATTCATAATGAAGGTGTGCTCTGCATTGAACCTCCACTTAGCAAAACAGTGATCTTTACTCCAGAGTCAGTAGTGGTCTCAGACTTGAACTATGACTGCTTTAGGAAAATAAATTATCACTGCTTACACATAATAATCAAGGTGTTGACATGAGCTTTATTAGACAGCACATTACGGCCTTGTGCTATCCCGGTTTTCATGAGTGTTTTTTAGAACATGCCCAATTCTCATAGGAAGCGGCCTACTTCCACACTTACATAGGGGAAATCTGTCAAGGGTGCTCCTGTAACTCTAACACCCCACTCATACGAGCTACGGATTTTCATTAAGAGTTAATAAAACTCAACCTCGCAAATAGTTACAGGATAAATGCACTCACACCATATGGATGGAACAATAAAAAATAGTGCATTTCAAACCAAGCCATCATATGATTCGTTCTTCCCATTGGACCTGGTTATAGGATCTCTAGTCCCCGGGTTGGGTTTTCTCATATATGACTCATGAGCTTATGGGCTTCAATCCCATCCCCCTCGATGTGCTCCAGACCCTTTCTCTTGCTAAGGCCGTAGTTAGTGGATCTACAATATTATCACAAGATTTAACATAATCAACATTAATGGTACCACTTGTCAAATATGGTCTCATAGTACTATATTTTCTCCTTATATGTCTGGATTTACCGTTGTAATAACAGTTTTGTACTCTACCAATTGCAGCAGTTCTATCACGATGAATCAAAATAGGAGGAATTGGTTTTTCAAAATAAGGAATTTGAAATAATAAATCTCTCAACCAATTCGCTTCTTCACTAGCTGAAGCTAAAGCAATTAATTCAGCCTCCATGGTAGAGTTAGCAATTATTGTTTACTTTTTCGATTTCCAACAAATAGCACCACCTTCCAAAGTAAAAATATAACCTGTAGTAGAACAGGAATCACCAGATAAAGTGTTCCAATCTGCATCAGAAAAGCCTTCGAGTACATCAGGATACTTTTTTATAAAATAAGCCATAGGTTTTTATACCAAGTAAATACCTCATAACTCTTATTATGGCATGCCAATGTTTACTACCTGAATCGCCAAGATGAAACTTCATCATGATTAGAAAGAGAAACTCCAGCTTCTCTCTAGAATGCATTCCCAACCCTTTGAGAAACAAGATACTATTCCTCCAAAACCACCGGACTTAGTCCACCACATTCCTTTACAAAATGATTAAACTATTGGAATCTAACCTAACAGATTTCACTCCTTCCATAGAACATGAAGATATGCTCGACACAATAAAGGAAATGGAAGATAAGAAAGCAATGCATGATCCATAAATTACTCTAGGTGATGCCATACAAATCTCCCTTTCATTAGAAGATAGACAACGTATCTATGAACCATGGAAATATTCCATTATAATCAAGTTAGTAGGAAAACGTATGCTGCATCATTACCTAAAGAGGAAGATCCAAGATCTATGGAGACCAACGGAAGACTTCTCTTTAATTGATCTTGGTGAGGACTATTACATCATCAAATTCACAAAGAAGGAAAACATGGACAAAGCTATCCACCTAGGGCCATGGTTCATTAATGGCCATTTCCTCTCTATCTCCTAATGGAAACCAAATTTTGTGGCTAGAAATGAAAAATTAACTACCTCTGCAGTTTGGATTAGGCTGCCCCAATTACCAACAGAATTCTATGATGGTAAAATCCTAGCAAAAATTGGCAATGCAATAGGACGCCTACTGAAAATTGACACATGCACCTCAACAACCCTAAGAGGTCGATATGTAAGGATTTGTGTTGAAATCCCTTTGGAAATTCCAGTTCAACCCTTCTTATTTGTTGGAAACCACAAGAAGGATATACTTTATGAAGGGGAGGATTTTCTTTGTAAAAACTGTGGCCGTTTTGGTCACACACTAAGGCAGTGTACCTATATCAAAATGCAAAGCTTGGATCCTCACCATGCAGGACAAGAACATCAACAAGAAGCTACAAAAGATGCTAATGAATCAGAATGGAAAACTGTTTCATTCAACAAGAGGAAGAATCAAGGCAAAAGAATTCCTAATCAACTGACCACCATCCAAGCAAAAGGCAATCAAGGTCCAGGTATTCCAGTTAATTTATTCAATGGCAAAACAGGTAAATTCTTGGTTACTCAAACTCTCCAATACAAAACTAAAAATTATCCTTCTAATAATCATAATTCATCAGTAAATACCCATCCTAGGATGGCTACTGATCAAATCACTTCCCACGAGAAAAACCATCAATTAGATGAGAGGCAAACAGTTTTGCCAAAAACCACTATAGATAATTCTAATTTTATTTGTGGTAATAAATTTAATCAATTAAGTGATGACTTGGATCTTGACATACAAGACACTTGCATGCAATACTCCACCGTGGCATCAAGTATTACCAACTCTTTAGTTAATACCAATGCCATGCAAATAGGCTCTAGCTTGGACGGTTCTACCCCTCCCTCTAATCCTATCCCTACTGCCCCAACCCCCCCCCCCCCCCCCCAATCCAAAATCTCCTCAAAATATTTTGTTCTCTAAAGAATCTCCATAAAATCTTTCCTTAAGATTTGGCAAGATCCCCCCCTCCATGCATGAAGGCCAAATGGCAATGGCTATAGAAGAAAGTAGCCAAATGGACATTCCCATAGAAAATCCAAACAAAACCATTAAGTGTCCTATAAATCATGACCTATGGCAACCAAAAGACACACTTGAATGAAGCAATCATCATTTCCTCACCCAATCGGATAACCCCTTCTCCTACCCAAAATCCCACGCCAACTTCCAGTTTAATAAATACAACTTCCTTTATCCAAGATGCCAAGAGTTCCCTCAACACTAAGAAGAAGAACTCGACTAATCCAAATTCTAAGACAACACCATCCTCTCAATATGGAAAATATCCCCCCCCCCTCCCCTCTATCCCCAAGAACAACCCAGATTATTTACGCTCAACCACCCCAAGCCCAAGACTATCAACCCACGAGTTGGATGGAGCTAGGTCTCATAGGCCATGCACTATCTTTCACAGTCCCAATCAACGGTCAAGAAGCCATTGTGATCTTACACAATACTCAATATCTAGCTCAACTCATCACGGAGGGAATGGGGTTGGCAATGAACAATTATCTCAACCAAGTATGGCTCAACAACATCATTCACCCGATGGCTCCATCATTGAACCCTCAAATGGCTCAAACGATGAGAGAACAATGGAGCATGCCACCCCAGTTCAACCCTATAAACCCTCAAAATGCACCATTGGACCTTCCCTTCTTTCCAACAGAGATGTATGCTCACCTAAACCCCATCTTTCTCCCTTGGGATGTCAATCCGGGGAACCAAGGGATGGTACCCCCCTCCCACCTCCAGTACCCCCCCACCTCAACAACAAGACGACCCCATACCAGGGCCAGTGGAGGCAAAAATGGAGGAGGACGATGTCCCCCTAAACCTTCACTTAGGGCCAACCCTTGAACTCTCAAACCTAGACGGAATAAAAAAATTTCTCTTCATGGAGAGGCTCGAGAAGAGGTATATTCTCAGCTGCCCGTTGGCCCTATACAAATGCTCGATGGATATTCGTCCTCCACACAATCCAACTGTGGGCAACAAGGCAATGATCCTAGTTCCATCAATGAGGAGAAACCGTGTCCAAGCGGGGGGGGGGGGGGGGGTAAGAGAGAATGGGGAAATGATCAACACTGATTCCAGTTTAGCCATGAATCAATCCACTAATTTCATAATATGGAATATACGGGGAGGGAACAATGATAATTTCAGGAGAAATTTTAGGGAGATGCTAGACACCCATAGGCCGTGTTTGGTAACTTTGTTGGAAACAAGGATGGGCAACCATGCAGCCATGCTTAATGAATTTGGATTCTCTGAGATAATTGAAGTTCCATCGGAGGGGCAGTCAGGTGGTATGTTCATGATGTGGAAGGATGACATAATCAACGTTCAAAATGCTGTTAGAAGAGGTCAGGAGATCCATGCAACCATAGAGGTACATCCTATACGTAAACCATGGCTCTTTACTTCCATTTATGCTAGTACTAATATTCATTATAGAAATATCATGTGGGATCACCTAGAAAATATTAGTAATACTTATAAAGGACCTTGGTTAGTAGGTGGTGATTTCAATGACATTTTAGCCGCTAGTGAGAAATTTGGTGGCAAACCCATCAAAGATAGTAGAGCTAGATACATTTGGTCCAAAATAAAAAAGTGCAATTTAGTTGATCTAGGCTTCAAGGGAAGCAAATATACGTGGACAAATAATAGACATAATAAGAAGAGTCTTATTTTAGAAAGACTTGATAAAGTCTTCGGAGGAATGGATTGAACTATTTCCTAAAAGCTCTATTATCCATTTGCCTAGAACCCACTCTGACCACAATCCTATCCTTGTTGAATTAATTCCAAGGAATAGGTCTCCTCATAAGGTTCCTTTTAGGTTAGAAACCTTTTGGTGTAAACATCCGAAATTTCAGTCTATTGTTAAAAATAATTGGAATGATAGTGATTACTTTAAAGCTAGCCTCACTTTTATAGATAAGGTTAAACCTTGGAAAGACAGTACTTTTGGCAACATCATGGGAAGGAAAAGAAAACTGTTAGCTAGACTCCAAGGCATCCAATCTTCTAATAGCTATGCTACCATCTCTTTCCTTAAAAAATTAGAATTAGATCTTCAAAATGAGTTCAATGATATTCTAAAAATAGAATAAGACTATTGGAAACTTAGGTCTAGGATAATGTGGCTTAATGATGGAGACACCAATACAAAATTCTTCCATGTCTCAGCCACCAATAGGAAAAGAAGAAACAAAATTACTTATTTCAAAGATGAGGCTGGTAACTGGATTAATGATCACAGTCATATTTTGTCTCATGTCCAAAATTACTTTACCTCTGTATTTACCTCTTCTCATATTCACTCTACCTGGACTAACCCCCTAAATACACAATCCAGATGTAATATGATTAACCTGGATCATCTAGATACCCCCCTCCTAGATAATGAGATTAAAAGTGCAGTCTTCTCTTTCAAACCATTCAAGTCTCCTGGCCCAGATGGTCTACACCCCTTCTTCTTCCAAAAATATTGGTTCCATATAAGGAATTCTGTTAGTAATCTCTGTCATAATATCTTTAACAATCAGAAAATCCCTCCGGATATTAACAAAATATTTCTTTGCCTCATTCCCAAAATCCATAATGCTAATAACATTAAAAACTTCAGACCCATTTGGCTTATGCAACACTATCTATAAAATAATCACCAAGATTCTAGCCAATCGTCTTAAACCTTTCCTAGATCAACTGATCAGCCCGTATCAGGCTAGTTTTATGAAAAATAGAAGAGCATCTGATAATGCTATCATCATCCAGGAAATAATTTCTAAGTTCAATAAACTTAGAGGCAAGCAAGGCCATATGATTCTAAAAATCGACTTGGAAAAGGCTTTTTATCGTCTCGAATGGTCTTTTGTTCGTCACACCCCGGATTTCTTTAATTTCCCTCCAAAATTCTCCAAATTGTTGTTAAGCTGCATTTCTACCAGTAAAATAGCAATCTTAGTCAACGGAGCTGTTACGAATTTCTTTCAACCAAGTAGAGGTATTAGACAAGGCGACCCCATCTCCCCCTATATCTTTATCCTCTGCCTAGAAATGCTCACCAGATACATAGAACATCAAGTGGACATCAAAAATTGGGACCCCATATCCCTAGGTTATAAATGTCCAAAAATCTCCCACTTATTATTTGCTGACGACCTTTCTCTAATGGCTAGAGCTAATGCTAAATCTTGTCAAGCTATTAAAAATGGGCTTGACCAATTTTGCTCTCTATCAGGTCAAAGCATCAACACTACTAAGTCGAAAATTCTTTTTTCAAAAAATTGCAACCACTCAATCATCAGTGACATTACCACTTCATTAGGTATTAAAAAGAGTAATAATTTTGGCACATACCTTGGTTTCCCTATCCTTCACTATAGCCCAAAACCTAGGGACTACCAATTCCTCATTGATAAAATGAGAACCAAACTTGCATCCTGAAAAATGAAATTCTTTAGTTTGGCAGGAAGAACAACCCTTGCGTCATCATGCCTTAATTCCATCCCAAACCATTACATGCAATACACCCTTCTCCCCAGGAAAACCCTAAAAGAGATTGATAAAGTCCAAAGGGACTTCATATGGGGTAGTACAATAGAGTAAAGGAAAATTCACTTGGTAAATTGGCCCACAATATGCCAACCCAAAAAATATGGTGGATTGGGGATCCATAATGCTCTCAATAAAAACCTTTGTACTCTCGCTAGTTTAAGTTGGACACTCCTCACAAATGCTCTAGTTCCTTGGGCAAAGCTTATCATCTCTTATTATCGCAACAACTCCTCTGCGAATAGATCCTCCTTCCTTTGGAAAAGCATTTGCAAAGGGTGGGGCATCTGCTCCAAGGGCATCATATGGTCCCCCCACATCCATTCCAATATTAATCTATGGGAGGCCAATTGGATTCCAAATATTGGTAACCTAAGGGACCTAGTTATAGGTCCTCCTTCAGCTAAAGATTTCTCCACCAAAATTAGAGATATCTTTGATGGTACCAATTGGAATTTAAACTGTTTAACCTTCCCTCCCCCTCCGGATTTGATAGCCACCATCTCCAAAACAAAAATCCGTCAAAAGGATCCTCCAATTGACTTACCTATTTGGTCTCTCACCACTAAAGGAGTCTTTACTACCACTTTTTGTTATACACTGCTAGAAGATCCTAATAATACTAACTTGGACTTTGAGTGGATTTGGAAATTGGACTGTCCCAATAAAATCAGATTTTTTCTATGGCAATGCCTCCACAATCGAATTCCTTGCAGGAAATACCTTTCACAGATTGGACTAAACATTGACCCTAACTGTCCAATCTGTAAAAGCCCTAATGAAGAGTCAATAGAGCATATCTTCCTTGACTGCAGAGCTGTCAGCAAACTCTGGAGCGACCTTCAAGGGAATCACTTTATCAACAAAAATGGGAAACATTGGCTTCTCCAAATAAAGGACTTCAACTTTCCTATTAAACATGACTTCATAAACTGGAACAACTACTTTTCCTTCATCATTTGGCATATCTGGGTTAATAGAAACAGTAATAACATCAATAACACTACCAACCAAATCAGTGGTTATCAAATCTTGCAAAGGGCCATCGAATTTAAACTATTCACGGAAAAAACCTCTATTAACCCTCCCAAATCACTTATAAAAATCAACTGGTTCAAACCCTCTAGGGGGTGGTTTAAACTGAATGTGGATGCCAGTTTTCATAGCTATAAAAAAAATTGTGGCTTAGGTGGTGTTTTCGGAAATGCAGCAGGTAGCTGGATAGTTGGTTTTGCAAAACTATCACATGCAAATGGCTCACTAGCAGCTGAATTAAAAGCTCTACGAGAAGGTCTAAGAACAGCAAAGGAGTGGAATCTCTTCCCGCTTGAGATTGAGACAGACTGCTCAGAGGTTATCCAGGCAATACAAGTCGGTAATAAATTATATAACAAAATTGTTAATGATTGCAGGTCCTTAATGCACCAGCAGAGGGTTACTCTCCAACACACTTTCAGGCAGGGGAATAGGATTGCCCATCAACTAGCAAAAGGGGTCCTAGATAGGGACAATCAAACTTTAGGAGTGGCAGGAACAAGTAAAGCACAGAAGTCCAGTAAAAAGGTTTTTGTTGAACCACCTTTTGATGTAATAAATTTTGTGGAAGTGATAGACTTGAATCCACTACCCATGAAAAACTTCTATGTAATGAAGCTTGCAAGCTGTTAGCAAGCTTAGGAAACCAATGCATCCTCCGAGATACATGTTATGTTGACTATGTACTAGATGTTCCTTAGTTGTTAATATATCTATTTCCTGTTTGCTCAAAACAAAATGTTTACTACCTGGCTTACTTGTGAACCTGCTAAGTACTCTACTGCGTATGCAATATCAGGCCGAGTACAATCAGTCACATATCTCAAGCTTCTGATTAAGCTAGCATATTCCTTTTGATTTATCACATCATTGTCACTTTGTACAGAAAATAAGTGAACACTTGAATCAAAAGGGGTTACAACATGCTTGCAATCAATAAAATTATATTTTTTGAAAATTTTCTCAATATAATGTGACTGGTCAAGAAAAATTCCATCACATGTTCTAGTAATTTTCATTCCAAGAATGAAATTTGCTTTACCCAAATCTTTCATGTCCAAATGGCTACTAAGCGTGCTTTTAGTTTCTCCAATAACATTCATGTTAGAGCCAAATATTAACAAATCATCAACATAGAGGCAAACAATTACATGTGAATTATTCCAGGACTTATGATAGATGCACTTATCACACTCATTTGATTTAAAACCATTTTCAATCATGCAGGAAACTTTTCATGCCATTGTTTAGGTGCATGTTTCAAGCCATATAGGGATTTAGTAAGTTTACACGCTTTACTTTCTTGGCATGCTTCTATAAAACCCTCAGGTTGATCCATATAAATTTCTTCATTCAGGTCCCCATTTAAAAAAGCAATTTTTACATCCATTTGATGAATATGCAAATCAAAAATTGCAGCAACAACAATTAAAAGTCTAATGGATGTAATTCTAGTTACCGGAGAAAAAGTATCAAAAAATTCTAGGCCTTCTAGTTGCTTAAAACCTTTAGCAACTAACCTAGCTTTATACTTATCAACAGATCCATCCGGTTTTAATTTTTTTCTTATGACCCATTTGCACCCAATTGTTTTACAACCTGGTGGTAAATCAACCAACTACCAAGTTTTATTAGAAATTAGTGACTCCATTTCATCATTTACAGCCTCTTTCCAAAAAATAGCATCAGTTGATAATAAAGCTTCTTGTAAAGTAAGAGGGTCATTTCAATATTAAAAACAAAAAAATCAGGACCAGAATCTTTTTCTATTCTAGCTCTTTTACTCCTTCTTAATTCAAAAGCATCATTTTCTTTATTTTGTAAAATACAAGTAGAAGAACTAGACATAGACAAAAATTATATTTATCTCTTTGACCCCCACTATTTTAGACTCAAATAAAAATTTATTTTTATAAAAAATAGCATCACCTGATTCTATAATTATATTCTTTTCAAGATTTAAAAATCTATAGGCTGTATTATTAGAAGCATAACCAAGAAAAGCACAAGTGATAACTTTTTTACCCAATTTTATAATTTTAGGATCCGTTAGTCTAACATAGGCTAAACAACCCCAAACTCTCAAATAACCCAAATTTGGCTTGTGATTTTTCCACAACTCAAATGGTGTCAATTTTATTTTCTTATGAGGCACCCTATTCAACACATAACATGCAGTCAAAATAGCTTCACCCCACAAATTTAAAGATGTATTTGACTCAATAAGCATGACATTAGTTAACTCTACCAAAGTTCTATTTTTTCTTTCAGCCACACTGTTTGATGCAGGAGAATAAGGTGGAGTAGTTTCATGAATTATTCCCAATGATCTAACAAAAGAATTAAATTCATTAGACTCATATTCACGGCCTCTATCACTTCTAATTCTTTTTATTTTTCTACCGAATTGATTTTCAACCTCATGGAGATAATTTTTAAAATTTTCAAATGCATCACTTTTATTTTTCATCAAGTAAACATATGTGTACTTAGAAATCACAAATAAAAGTGATATATCTATTTCCTCCACGAGTTAAAATTCCTCCAAGTTCACAAATATCAGTATGAACTAATTCCAACAATTCAGTTTTTCTTTCAATTTGGAAATGAGGCCTTTTAGTTATTTTAGCTTTACTACAAGCCTCACATTTTTTAAAACTCTTTTTAATTATTGGGATTAATCCTAAACTACTCATGACTCCCACATAACGTTTATTAATATGACGCAAACGAGCATGCCAAAAATTAGTAGAAGAAAGCATATAAATAGAACTAGAAGAAGTTTTATTCATCTCAACATTCAACTTGAACATCCCCTCACATGCATACCCCTTACCCACAAAAATACCCTTTTTCACTATTACATATTGATCACTCTCAATAATTTGTTTGAACTCTGCCTTGTTAAGAAGAAAACTAGATATCAATTTTTTTTTCATTGAAGGAGTATAAAGTACGTCCTTCAACGTTAATACTCTTCCTGAAGTGAACTTCAACTCGACCTCTCCCTTTCCAAGCACCTGGGCTGTGTGAGAATCACCAAGCATGATGGTTTTGGGCTCCTCGAATTGATTATACACTTCAAACCAATCTCTATCATATAAAACATGACGGTTTGATCCAGAATCAGCCCACCATCCATCAATATTTTCTACCATGTTAATATCTGTTATCACCGCCACAAGTGGCTCTTCGGTAACGTTTGCCTGTGGTGTAGGACCACGTTTCCAAAATTTGCAAAATCGAGCAATATGCCCACTTTTGCCACACGCAAAGAATGTTTTCACAATTTGAACTAGTTGATTCTGTGCTTGGTTGTTTACACCATTATTCTTCTTGGGAGGTCTACCATAATTTTTTTTTAAAGTCTTCTTCTTTGGCTTTAAAGAGATATTTTTGTGAGTTTTAGGAGTAATATTATTTGAAGTAATTAAATTTACCTTTGTAGTGATGGGTTGTAGAGTGCTCTCTTCTTATTGCATAAGTGCATATTGGTTTCTTGCCTCTTCTTCCATGCGAATCCGCATTATCAACGTCTCAAGTGAAGTTCCCTTTTGTTTGTGACGCATAATATTTTTAAATTCCTTCCATGAAGGTGGAAGTTTATCTATTATGCCACAAACAATAAGATTGTCTCCAATTTTAATATCCTCGGACCTGAGCTCTCCAACGATCATTATGAAGTCTTGAGCTTGGTCTGCTACAGATTTATCGTCCACCATTTGAAAACGAAAAAATCTGCTAGAAGCATATTTTTTCGCACCTGCCTCCTCGGTATAGTACTTACTCTGCAATGCTTTTCAAAATTTCTTTGCAGTAGAGTAAGTTCTATCATAAAAATCATAAAAATTATCAAATAGACAATTAAAAAGATAATAACGACACTTGTATGAATCATCGTTATATTTTTTAATTTTTTCTTGAAGGACAATTAGCTCGTCATCATTCATGGAGGAGTTGTCTATTTTGCTTGGATTCTTCTCAATTAAAACGTAAGAAACATTGAGAAGACTCAAATAAAAAAGTACTTTACCCTTCCATCTCTTGAAATGAGTACCATTGAAACGGAATGGCTTGTTGAGATCTCTCACCTTGGTATCCGCTGATTTTTCAACTGTAGCCATTTGAATCTCCTTAAAATTATTGGTGAAGATACAATTATAGTTGAAAAATAGAATGAAGAAAATAAAATATCTTAAGGCTGAGGCGCGGATATCTCGCTCTCTTTAAGGAGATACTGCAGCAAAGTCTTCACTGGTCCAGTAGTAATCTTCTTGACTTGTCTCCCCTCAGGATACAACAACCCGATCACGTCGTATGACGGGAACAAACTCTGGACAAGTTGTTAAGTCCAAAGCTCCACCAAGATGAACACCTTCCTTCAACAAAAGTAAAAACTCTATTCTTCTTTTTTTCACAACTTTAACCTCACTTTATTGAAACTCTCTCAATTATTTTTGACATACCACATTATGGAAGAAAGACTCCTATTTATAGGTGTAGAAATTCTTCCTTGAATTAAATTGGAAGAAAGTGGGGTAGTAAGTTATGAAATCATGGAGAACATGGGAGAAGAGTTACAAAAGAGTTATGGTCATTTTCTACATTATGGAGTAGTGGGAGTTATGAGAGTTATAACCATTTCCTACATTATGGAGTAGTCGGAGTTATGACATATTTTATTTTAATATTAAAATGCTAAAATACTACTAACAGGTACTAATTAAGCCGACCACTAATGACTAGTTAAAACACCTAGAGTACTGGTCTGATCCCCTATTTGATCAGACCGGGAAAAGTTTGATATAGCTCTCCAAGATATATAGAGCGGAAGATTCAATATTAGGTATGAGATCTAAGTGGACAAATTTCCTGAAAATGTAGTACTTTTTCTATAAAAAAAAAAGTTCTAAATTTTTTAACTGAAACTGTATTAAGTAATCGTGAGGTCCATAAACCGCTTTCCTAACTATTGTCATAGTTACAATTTTGTGTTCCAATTGGACTTCAAAGTAGAACACCTTTTTCTCGAAGAAAGTATTTTTATATTAAACAAAAGGAAGACTGTTTGCTCAAAAATTATTACATATTTTTTGAGTGTAAAACAATACAAATAATCACGGAAAAATCATAGCAAATCGTAATAATCCGTTGGACCAAATGAAAGAAACGAGAATAAGTACTCAGAATTAGGGGGAGAAACATTCGAAACCTTTATTGATAATATTTGTTTGGCCTGCCTCTCCATGAAGAGGTTCAGAGCCTTACAATGGTGTTTTCTCTTCCCATAAGATGGGTATATTTTTCCCTTCTCTCTCCTATCTATAGTGGTGAAGAAGCAGCCCCCTTTTCTAGGGCTTCTACTCTTAGTATTTATAGTTGTGGGCTTCGTGAGCTGGCAATAAGTGGTCGTGACCACGTTGGGATCTCGCCTTTATGGTGGCGGACAGGCCATGGCCTTGTTGATCGAGCCGGATGCGGGTTGAACATCGTCAATTCTGAGTGGTCGTACCACTAATTAATCATGAATTAGCTTGAAACGGGATTAACCTCGTTAATTATCGTGGGGTCAGATTCTGACCCATACAGTTAGTCCCTCCGCTTATTGAGGTCGGGCCTTGGCCGAGCTCGATAAGTGGATTTCATTGGCTGTATTTCGAGAAACACGGATGGGGATGGCGACTGTTGCTTCGGTCGAGGCCGAATTCTTTTTGGCGATGGCCCTTAGCCTTGTAGAGTATTAGTATCCTGTTATTGGGTTGTCAAGTCATTGTTCGATCGAGGTCGAACTCTCCTTTTGGACGAAGGCACTTGACCTTTTAGCTTACTTCGAGTGAGGTTGAGCTGCATTGTGCTCTGATTCTTACGTTTGCTTTAGAAACATACCCGTCGGCCATGGCGGGCGGGTCGTATATTGCGCGGCCGAGGAGAATGAGGGCACGCTAGATACATGCTCGGCGGTGTCAAAAAGAAAAAAAATTTAAGGCGCAAGGAGCACTTCTTCGGCATTAATAGGTCGTTATGACCATTTCGAGGGCGGGACGCCGACGGGTGATTTGCAAGGCCGCTTTACGGAGCCTGTCATAATGACGCACATTCCTATGGAATTGAACCGGCGTGCGGTTGGTCACGTAGTTAATGGTGGCAGTTGGGATGCATGAGGGCCACTTGTATTGCCTATAAATAAAGGCTGAGGAATTCGTTTTCCATACTCTTATTGCTTGTCTGAGAGAAATTCTGAAGAAGATTTTCTTATTGCCATTTCACCTTCGTCTTTGTCCCCCGAACTTCGTTTCTTTCTCGTTATTGTATCAACAATGGCAGGCATTTCTTCCCAAAACGTTCTTCCGACGGACCTTCCGGTTAATTCACCGGTGACCGAGGGGCCAATTCCGGCGATGGGGGGTGCAGAACCGGTGGAGACTGGCGAGGCTCCGTCGGTCGACGAGATAGTATCTCTGCCCGGAGCTCCGATGACTGATTTCACCGCCGACGGTGGGGAGGATCAGGTGGATGAAGCCACATTAATGGGGGAGATTGGGATGTCTCGACTGCGGGGACAGGGGGTCATCCCCGGCTATGCTGACGTCATTCTCGCTAGAAGCGAGGAGAGGGTCCACACCGACCGTAGGGGATACTGCGTCTTTTACGCCTACCCCTTCAAGTTAGGGTTTAAGCTCCCGCTCCCAATGTTGGTGGTTGATTTCTGCCGTTATTACGGGGTATGCCCGGGTCAGCTTACTCCTTCTCTTTACAAGTTGTTAGCGATGCTCATCAAATACGCAGAATTGGCTGGTAGGGAGATTACGCTGCAGCATGTGCTTAGCCTCTACGCCCCACAGAGGGTTCGGGGTACCATGATTCGAGCGTGCCCTCGCGGGACGAGGGGCCTGACTGCGAAGCTAGATGATGAGGTTGAGCCTCGCCCTTTCGAGCACTTCTTCTACATCAGGACTGAACACTTAGTGGCGTGCTCTACTGGATTCCCAGAGGCTTGGAATCACGCACGTAAGTTTCTTAGCCATTGAATCCTCTTTTTTTTTTTTACCTTTCCTTACGTCTTGTGCTCGTAAGCGTTAACTCGTGTCAATTTTGTAGCCGAAAAATCGCCGCCGGCTCCGTTAGCTGGGATTCGCGGATGGGTGGAGGCCGTGCTCCCCCACACAGTGGGGATACGCACATGGGCGTCTTTCTGGGAGAGGCATGGCCGTAGTCCTGTGGCAGGTAAGAAAAAATGACTTCTTCTGTTCCGCTTTGTTTCGACACTTAATTTTGTTTTTCTGTGATCAGGGAGGGCACGCCGCGTCAGGGCCCCTCAGTTGGCCTTCCGTCGGCCTGGTGCAATTGCTCGGCTTACTGCAGCGCCGGTGTCGCACTCAATACCGAGGGCGGCCTCAGTTGAATCTTCAGCGGTTTCTTCTCCATCAAGGACCCGTCTTTGGGACGAGGGGCCATCGGGGGTTGTGCGCCCTAGAGCGGAATCGTCATCATATGGGGAGGAGGAGAGGTCGTTGATAAGGCGTAGGGTCGCGTTCGCGCCGGCTCCTCCTGTGGTAATTAATTTGGACTCCCCCCCGGCGGACGCGGAGAAGAGTGTGGCTGCGGCGCCTGCCCTCGAGGGTGGACAAACAATAGGGGTTTCCCCGGTTGGCTTAGGCCGTGATGATACTGTCGCTTCGGCGACTCAATTGGTGGTTCCAGTCGCTGAAACGGGAGGTAGTTCCTCAGCGGCTGCTAGTGTGGGTGAGGCCAGCGCTCCTTCGGCGACTGCGGCGGGAGGAGATGCTGTAGGGGGTGAGGATGAGTCCGAATCCAACTTGGATCCCGACGACGTCCGTATGTTCCAGGAAGGCTCCACCAATTCAGCGGTGCGTGCAGGGAGGCGATCTCGCTTTATCGAAGTTCCCACGGAATTGAACTTATTGCTCCAAGGGGAAAGCTTGGTGCCGCAGTTCGAGCTGCTATGCTCGGAGGCCGAGAATGCGTCAGGGGCGTTACGGATGTCGGGCTGATGAATGAGGTAGCCGTGATGGGCTTGAGGGTATGTACTGTTACGTCGGTTCGCTTCTTCTTTGCCTTAGGTTTATTCTTTTATTCTAATCGTTGTCTTTGCTTTGCAGTCTTATCTGTTGGAGGTGGAGAGCATCCGTCGAGCCAAGGTCCGCTCGAGGATATTTTTGCGGGCGCTGGAGAAGTATCGCCGCTACCGATATCAGTGCCGAGAGTTGCGCGTGCGCTTGAGGAATGATCCTCGCAGCCGGGCCTTGGTCGAAGAGCTGGCGAGGAGCTTTAGATGCAGCAAATACTTGGCAGGACGAGTGCTCTCGAGGAGCAGCTCCGCCGAAAGGATGAGGAGCTCGAAGCGGTAAAGAGGGTCGCAGCTGAGTGCGAACGTCGGGGCGAGGCCAAGGCGGCGGAGACCGCTGCGGCATGGAGCGGGAAAGTGACCTCGTTGGAGGGTGAGGTCGCGGCATTGAAGCTTCAAGTGAGGGATGCTTCGTCAAGGGCCGGGGCGTTGGAGAAGGCTATCCGCGTGCACGAATCCCAACGGGCATTGGAAAGGGATGCTGCGGCCTTTAGAGAGGCGAGTCTCGAGGAGCGGATTGGTGTCTTTGAGCAGGACGCCCAGGTCATGGCGGACCGGATCACAGCCTTAGAAGAAGAGAATCAGCGCTACGGGATCAGGCCGCTTCTTCCAGCCAGGCTCGAGAACTTTGGGTCTTTGCCGAGGCCCAACGTGATGTATATAAGAGTTTGTGGGAGGCTGGCGTCGTGACCGAAGCTGCTTTCGAGGGGGCGCGTCAGAAGGCTCGTGAGGCACGTGCCGATTTTGGTTTTGACGCAGCGACGCCGGAGGTTGACGCTGGTGCAGACGACGGCGCAGACGGCACCGAGTAGAAAGATGTCTGTGCATTTTTTCTTGTCTTGTTCGCCGCTTGGCGTTTTAGGCGTTTCTTGTATTATTATTATTTTTTTTTCTTTTTTCTTGTATTGATCGGCTTTGGCCGGGTGTAAGTGGGCATGACCCGTCATTGACTTTGTAAATATATAAATTTTCTTTTCCATTGCCTGCCTTGTGCTTATTTTGTTGACCGTCGGCATTGGCGGCCCTAGTCGAATTTAGATCGACGGCTTTAGTCGTGAAGGAATCGGCGGCCTTAGCCATAAAGGCAACTTCGACTGTCGTCGAACTGTTTACCCACCGCAGTCGAATCTAGGTCGACCGTTGGCGGCGATGGCCTTAGCCATGGTATAGTTGATGGCCTTGCTTTTTCAACTCGGTGTGGGCGAGTCTTAGCCGTTATTTGGCGATAGCGGCGCTTAGCCTTAGTCCCAGTTCGGGCGCGGTCGAACTACCGGTCGTGATAGTAAAAAATGAGGCCTCGTAGTTTGACCGGGGCCGAACTTTACGTCGCCCGAATCTTAATTCGAGTTAGGGGAACTTACTTGAATGGCGAGGGTGCCTATCCTGAGCTTTGATTTGTTGGAGGTCGGGCTTTGCTTTCACAGATGAAGGCGTTTGGCCTGAGTCTCGGTTCAACTGTGGTTGGACTTGCTAAAGTTGAGGACGAAGGCGTCCATCCTTGTAGTTCGAGCGAGGTCGAGCTCGTTGGATTCAATAGCGAAGGCGCATAGCCTGAGTCTAGGTTCGACCGTGGCTGGACTTATTGGCGAAGGCACGCAGCCGGAGTCCCAGTTCGACTATTGTTGGACTTTGTTAAATTTGGTGGCGAAGGCTCGTAGCCTGTCTTGGTTCAACCGTAGTTGAACTTTTTGACGAAGGCGCATAGCCTTGATATAATGGCGAAGGCGCATAGCCTGAGTCCCGGTTCAACTGTTGTTGAACTTTTTTGGTTCGTGGGTTTTTGGGAGCTGAAGCTCGGGTTTGATTCGAGATCTTGAGCAGCTTAATCGTTATCTTCCCAACCGGGGTATGTAGGCTGTCTCGATTCGCTTCTCGATTCGAGATTCCTCCGTGCTGGTTTCCGGCTGGAGCCCTTATCAGGGATGTGGGAGATCTCTTACGAAGATTCTCCCCAAAAGAAAGGGGGCTGCTTCTTCTTGTTTGCACCATTAGATAGATGAGGGACAGAGGAACCGGACCTCGATTCGAGATCTTCGAGTTCCATCGGCCTGATATGCCGCTTTGGCTTGTTTTTGCTGGGTTGTTCTTCCCAACCGGCGTTTCGTTCCTTTTGGTCCATGGAAGAACTACGCGATTTTGCTATGAAATCCCCACAGACGGCGCCAAATTGTTTGCTCAAAAATTATTACATATCTTTTGAGTGTAAAACAATACAAATAATCACGGGAAAATCATAGCAAATCGTAATAATCCGTTGGACCAAATGAAAGAAACGAGAATAAGTACTCAGAATTAGGGGGAGAAACATTCGAAACCTTTATTGATAATATTTGTTTGGTCTGCCTCTCCATAAAGAGGTTCAGAGCCTTATAATGGTGTTTTCTCTTCCCATAAGATGGGTATATTTTTCCCTTCTCTCTCCTGTCTATAGTGGTGAAGAAGCAGCCTCCTTTTCTAGGGCTTCTACTCTTAGTATTTATAGCTGTGGGCTTCGTGAGCTGGCAATAAGTGGTCGTGACCACGTTGGGATCTCGCCTTTATGGTGGCGGACAGGCCATGGCCTTGTTGATCGAGCCGGATGCGGGTTGAACATCGTCAATTCTGAGTGGTCGTACCACTAATTAATCATGAATTAGCTTGAAACGGGATTAACCTCGTTAATTATCGTGGGGTCGGATTCTAACCCATACAGGTTTATCATAGCCTACCAAAAAAACTATGACTTGTTGGTAGGTTATGACCTGTTGTATACGATAAACACGCCTAATAAACACATTATTTAAAGAAATCTTTATGCTATCAGGTCACCCAAAGCATATTTAGAGCCTGTTTGTCCAAGCTTTTGGGAGGCCAAAAATACTTTTTTCTGTCAAAAAATACTTTTTAAAAAATTTAAACTGTTTGGCCAAGACGGAGAAGTACTTTTGGCCAGCAGCAGAAGCATTTTTTCTGCTTTTGGGAAGAAGCAGAAAATTCTAGCTTCTTCCAAGAAACACAAGCAGAAGCAAAAGCAGAAAATTAATTTATTCAAGACAAAACTATCCTCACCATAAATTTATATTGACCAAATTATCCCTTGCTCATTTAAGTTTTTTCTTTTCATTTTTGTTTCTGATTTTTATCATTCTTTTAAAAATTAAAGATATCATATACATGAATCATTAAGGGTGTTCATAAAAACCCGAAAAATCGAACCAAACCAAAAATCAAACCAAACCAACCAAAAAAACCGATGCTTTTTGGTTTGGTTTGGTTTGGTTTTGAATTTTAAAAACCGATCAAATTTGGTTTGGTTTTGATTTTAATCAGAAAAAATCGAACCAGACCGATTATAGGAGTAGCTATTTCAAATTTATTATTACACCTATATATATGTATATTTTTATACAAAGTTTGAAAAATTTAATGGTAAATGTTGATAGTTTGCACTTTTAGTATAGTTCTTTACCTTTACATTCTAGTTTGATTGGTGGTTTTCTTTTGTTAAGTGTAAGAATCCATTTCGTGTTAAAAATAATATATTTTTAATTGAGTCCTAAAATTATTCATCACTATTTGACTCAATTATCACCAATATTTCTTGGTAAATAATAGATTTCTCAAAAGGGCAATTGATTTGATAGTGTTACGTTGAAAATATGGTCGCCGGAATATGTGTTTGGTAGTGTATGTCTTATATTTAAGAAAAAACCGACAAATAACCGAAAAATCGAAAAACCGACAAAACCCGACATAAACCGAATCGAGAAAAAACCGACTTAATCAGTTTGGCTTGGTTCTAATATTTAAAAAACCGACTTACTTGGTTTGGTTTCTTTTAAGGAAAAAATCGATCCAAACCGAACCATGAACACCCCTATGAATCATATTGTAACTTTCTAAATTCTTTATTGATTTTTCTTGTTTTTGATTTTTGTTTGTGTAATCCCTTGTAACTTTCCAACTTATTTTCTTCTTTTTTCACAATAAAGTAAATTATCTACATCCTTCTCTGGATTATCAATTCTCTTCCTACAAATAATTATTTATAATTTCATCTGTTACATGCTATTAGTTCCCGAATCTTTAAAATAGTTATCAAATCAAATTTGTGAAAATTACCTACAAATAGGTAATAAATTTATAATAGCATCGTACAATCTATCTATATTATTATTAAAAGAAGAAGAAAAAGCATCCACATTAAGCCAAGTGGCAGCCTCACAATAGGCCGTTTGACAATTTAGTACAAAGTTAGTTAGGTTAGGTAATGATTAATTTTTTTTGAAATTAATTTTTTTTAAAACTAAATTATACATTATGTGTTGTTAATAATTAGTTATTCTTTTTGAATTTGAATTAAACATACTTAACTTTCTTTTTTTCTCTTTAAAATAATTATAAGACCTTTGTACTATCTTTTTTGGTAATTTGACACTCAAAAGCACTTTTTAGAAAGATTGGCCAAACACAATTTGTTTATCAAATATTACAGAAAATACTTCTTAAATGAATTGGCCAAACACAAACTGTTTTTTTTTTCAAAAGTACTTCTGGAAAAAAAAAAATTACTTTTCAAAATAAGCAGATTTTGACAGCTTGGCCAAACGGGCCCTTACTATATTTACGAGTAAGCCTCATAAAAAGTTAAAATTTGTAATCTTAAATTAAAGTAATAGGTAACAATAACCTATAGTGGAAAAAATTCTTCGTTACACTAACGGTGAATATAACTTCATCTCATAACTAGGAGTGCACAAAAAGAGGTGAAAATTTACCATCTCCATTGTCATTAGCTTGGAGAACAATGAAGACATACTTCATGAGAGGAATCAAGGTGATAGAGTAAAATATGAGAGAAAGTACGCCAAGTATATCATCTTCGTGTTTAATCCCACTAAGAAATGTGCTTGAGTACACATACAACGGCGACGTTTCAATATCACCGTACATCACCCCTATGCTCTGAAACGACAGTTGCATTATCACTGACCATTCCGCTGCTTGTTTAACCACAAAAAAATAAATAAATAAATAAATATTTCTTAGACACGGAGACGAAGCTAAAATTTGAAGCTTAAGGATTTGAGATTCTAGTCATTTCAGATTACGGAGTTTTAAATTAAAAATTTGTACGATGAGTTTCTTAAGGCAAATAGAGAGTTTGAACCAAGCTATTTTTGACGAAATTCATTTTTCTTCACATTTATATATATGAACTTTTAACTTCATATCATTGTTTTAATCAACACTATGACCGTAACAATTGAGCCAAAATTAATTAAAGAGTTTAGAGGTAGCAGACCTTTTTTGCGTGGGGTACACGGCTGGATTCCAAATCTAAGGAGTCATATCGTTTTAAGTTGTGGCAAGAGCTGTCGTTGCAGAGGAACATCATCTTGGCTTGTTTCTATATTGGTGTTCTCCGGCAATATTACATGATCACTGCTGCTCGTCATCTTTATTTTTCAATCTATGAAAGATTGGTTTTCTTTTGGTCCCTTCAAAGAGGTATGAACTGGCTATTTATAGACCCAAAAGAGTGATACCGAATTGGCTTTAACGCCTAAGATTAAACGCAACTGTTTGATGGTGAAAATGATTCGCACTTAGTGTTTTTATGAAATCACCAAATGCAAGACTGTTTATTTTTATTACACACACTTTATCACTCAACTAGGCATGGTTAAGCCTTAGGCGATATGCATACTCACTTTAATTTTCAACAGTTATGGTTAAATTGATTGATTTGGTATAAACATTGAGTATGAGTAAGTATTTACTCTATTGAATTTAGTTTTTTTAATCTCTTCACAACATTAATTAAAAATATTGAAAGACGTCTTAGAAATTTGTACATACACAAAGGTAAAAAAAAAATAATAATAATATCTTGATTTTTTGGAGAACCCATTTATTATAAATAAAATTTGAAAACTAAAAGATCACTTGTTGTGGTTCGTAAGAGTACTCTCTATTTTAAGTAATTTAACTCGTGCATTGGGAAAATCTGAAATTCTTGTGACAAGACATTCGAATATTCTTGTGCTTCGACAGGAAACAACGTGACAAGACATTCGATTCCGTTTACTTCCAATCTTATTCAGTCGTTTTTAGTTTAAATTGGATGTGAGAAATTTTATTTTGGGCGAGACACAACCAACAATAGTTGTGTGAGGGTACCTTTTATTTTGACAAGTGTCTGTTGGGCCCCACCTTGCTGGCAGACTCTCTCTTCTACCTCATTTTCTCAAATTGTGCTGGTTCTACGTTTGCACTTTGCAGTTTCGAACACGTAGATAAAATAAATTCATTAGACGTGTAATTTCACTGAAATATATTTATGGCAAAAACCAACATGAGATAGCGTACGAATACTTTAATATACTTCTTCCGTTTTAATTTATGTCAACCAATTTAATTGGGCACAGAGTTTAAGAAAAGATAGAAGACTTTTGAAATTATGGTGTAAAATGAGGCACATATATTTTATATGGCTATAAATTATTGAATAAAAGTAAATTATTTTCAAATATGAAAAGTGATCATTCTTTTTTGCACGAACTAAAAGGGAAATATATTCACGTAAATCAAAATGGAGGGGTATAATAAATCAAATAGTAGGAAACAAAAAATTTTCGGGAAAAGAAGATCTTCTTCCATCTCGTTTTGCAGAACACTTTTGACAAGCATGAATTTCAATAGTTAGACTAATATATTGTAGAGTACTATTTATTACTTCCTCCGGTCCAAAATAAGTGATTTTTTGATTGTTTTCATACAGATTAAGAAATTCACCTTTTAGCATTAATTAACAATGAAATTGATCATATTAACCTTTACTATCTCTTCACATAAATACTCCTAACACATACTCCAATACTATTTACTCCAAGGGCAATGTAGGAAAAAAATAATTAATTCATTCTTGAAAGCTGAAAAAATTACTTATTTTGGACTACAAAAGAAAGGCCAAGAAATTACTTATTTTGGACCGGAGGGAGTACTTGTAAAAGAAAAATAGTATTTCCTCCATCCCAAATTGTCTATCACTTTTTGCTCTTCGAGATATAATTTATGTGAACTATAACCAATATTTTAAAATATATTATTTTTATCATATTGACATGAAAAAAATAACAGCTTATAATATTTTTTGTAAATTTTTTAAATATTTAAATTCTAACATATTGAGTTTATCTAATCTAATCTAACGTTAAAATTATTCAAATTATAACTCTCCAGAAGCAAAAATGGATAATTTGGGACAAAGTGAATAAAGTACAATTTAAAAATTAATTCGGACTTCAAAATAAATGAGCAAGCGAAAGCACACTTGTCCGCGCTCTACCCCCACTTGTCGTTGTCAAACTTCAAATTAATAAATAAATAAATTTATATTTGAAAAATTATAGTGGTTAACTGGTTTTATACTTATTAGAATTCTTTCATTATGAAATTTAAAAACTAACTAAAAAGTATAAATGAGGAAATTAGAAGACTGGAATTCTTATAAAATTTAGTCTTGTAGGTGTTTGAAAAATAATTTGGTAACTCAAAAAGAGATATTCAAATTGTTGTCTAGGTTCATTCTTGTTATATTATATTACTAATGGATCTTTATTATACTATTAATTTGAATATATTTAATGTGTGTAATAGTAAATTTGAATAGCTTTGAATATAATATTTTATTAGCTTTAAATGGCTATTATTATTATTATTATTTATCATGGCTATCAAAATCAATTAGTATTTGAATCTATCAATCTGATAACGTTTAAAGCTTAATGGCTTTTAAATATGTAACGTTTTTTGGCTTTGATTTTGTAACGATTCTTTCTTGACAATCATATGTCCACTTTGGACTATATATATGTATATTGTGTTCAATTTAAAGAAGATGTGAAAGAGTGGAAAAAGCAAACACTTTTCTTCTCAATTTCTTTTCATTGTGTTGGGTTGTCTTTGATTAATCTTTGTTGTTTCTGCTCCTAGTTATACTAGAAGAGCTTGTTGAATCCTGGGGGATACGCCTAATTTTATTCATTACGGTGTAGGCAAAATATCCTTAAGGATAGTGTCTTTGACACGCCTCAAGCTAAACCTTTTATTCTCCATAATCATCCAATATTTTTCCAACAATCTTAAGGATATTTTTATTTTTTTTTATTATGGAGAATCAAATTTGATGTTGTCCAAGTTAATGTTCTAATTCTGAAAATGAAACCTACAATTCAAGTTTGCACAATGGTCTCATGGAGAATATCACTCTGTATTCAAATTATTTTTTGTCGGTTGCAATATGTCAATCAAGTCAATTTGTAGTGGTGAACTTCTGGGTATTATCGTTCCCTAACTTACATGTTTCTCACAAATGTTCAAAGGATTTTACTGGATTTTAAAGATAGTAACCCTTAACCTTTTTCTCTTGTCATGTTTTTTTGTGTGCAACATAGTATAGAATTTGGTGTGAGTTTGGTTTTTCTTTACCATGCCATGTGCATTTGGTGTACATGTGTTTAAGTGATTTTTCACTAACCCAAATAGAAAAAGTGGGTTAATGAATAAATCTCTTCAACAGCAAAAGTTTACGAAATTTGCTATGTCAAGTTTGACAAATTTTCAATTGAAGTATTTTTATTTTCTTTGAAATCACATCAACAATATTTATCCAAACGTTTATCAGACATATGTGCATTGGAATTTTTTAAAGTTAAATTTCTATCTCTTGGACGGGTTAATTCTACTCGTATAATTGAAAATTTGGGTGAAGGAGAATTGGAAAAGCATATAAGATTAAATGGTTTGATTTTTCTTGTGATGATGTACCGAATTTAAATATTTATTTTACTTTTATTACTTAAGATATTGGGACTTTTTAATTAATTAATAAATTGCATGCTTATTGGTCCATATGATAATCTTTGGGTGAAGCTATATTATTAGCTTGTTATTTATAAAGTAGAACTCTTTAATCTTTATGAGTCGTGAAAAAGTTATCTCCTTGACCTGAAATTTTCGAAATGTGGGGGACTGTGATGTCCAGAGTTATATAGTCTGATCCTAAGAAAGAAAAAGGTGATAAAAATTGTTTATTAATGTCATAATAAAGCCTTACAAAATTGAGATTTTTTGTGGCAAAAATTTGTATTGGAAGATCAAAAATATGTTGTATTTCTTGCTTTGAAAAGTTATGTTGCTTCGGATCTCTTAGTCATTTGGGTGGAGAAATTGTTGAATTATGACCCATCTCCTACTGATTTGAGTTATTTCTGTAGAAGTTAAAGTTGCTTCTATATTTAAATTTTTTTACTTTGGTATTATAGTATGGAAGATACCAAAAGAAAAACTAAATTCTTATGTGTTGAAAGATGTTTCAAAAGGCACTTGTACAGAAGTCAAGTTTTATCTCATTTGAGATGATTTTATGCTTTATTTGAGAAATACTATAAGTTAGTATTTTGTATGTGGATTTTCTATTGTATTAGAAAGATACAGTGATGATATTGAATCTCTGATTCAGATGAGAAAAAACTAGTTAGTTGTTGTGTGATCACCTTTGGTGGGTGTTATGATATTAAAATTTCCTGGCAGTGAAGCTGATTAAGCAACCTCTTTGCGTGTATTCCACTAGAATAAACCGACAATATTGTGTCGATGAATTGTGATTGCCAAGGCGCAATAACCATTGTAAGAAAATAAATCTTTCAATGGGAAGAGTAGACATATTTTTTAAGATATAATATCATAAAGCAATTGCTTAGAGATGAGAATTTTTTATACATATTATGTGTAGTCAAAAGAGGGTTTGGCCGATCCTTTGACTTATAAGTGAAACATAGAGGGGTTGAGACTTTTGCCAATTTGAGATGTATCAACAATGATGGTAACCTAACCTATGTGATAGAAAGATCTCATGAAGTAGGTTCATATGGGTAATAACAAGTCATTAGTTGATCAAATGTGCACTATTAAATTATGTCTCTTTCTATGGTGTGTATGTGTACATAGTGCAAGACTGCAAGAAATGTGAGGTTGAGTTATTAAACTCTTAATCCAATAATCCATAGCCTTTTGTAGGTGATGTATTGCACTACAGAATACACTTGATGGATGGACCTATATGAGTATGGAGTGGGGCCGCTCCTATGAAGTTTGTGGCGAAATTTCTAGAGCACTCATGAAAACCAGGCGCGCACATGGCCTATTAGCGCAAAACCGCGATAAACAACAAAGTGTGTGCAAGTATAATGTGATAAGTAAGACACTAAACTTACAAAAGAATTCTTGGTTCATAGAGGCTGTAAACTTCACCGATTGTTCTGTAAGTTTAATCTTATTTTATCTAGGTCTGGTTCATAGTCCAAGAGACACCAGATTCGACGCATTATGCTCACTTGTGAAAACCCAGCAAAACTTTTTATTTCACTTTATTACTTAATATTCTTTTTGAGTTACGTGGGGGATTATTTGAAAAATAATTTGGTAACTCAAAAAGAGATATTCAAATTGTTGTCTAGGTTCATTCTTGTTATATTATATTAAAAATGGATCTTTATTATACTATTAATTTGAATATATTTAATGTGTCTAATAGTAAATTTAAATAGTTTTGAATATAATATTTTATTAGCTTTAAATGGCTATTATTATTATTTATTATGGCTATCTAAATCAATTAGTATTTTGAATCTATCAATCTGATAACGTTTCAAGCTTAATGGCTTTTAAATATGTAACGTTTCTTGGCTTTGATTTTGTAACGATTCCTTCTTGACAATCATATGTCCACTTTGGACTATATATATGTATATTGTGTTCAATTTAAAGAAGATGTGAAAAAGTGAAAAAAGCAAACACTTTTCTTTTCAATTTTTTATCATTGTGCTGGGTTGTCTTTGATTAATCTTTGTTGTTTCTGTTCTTAGTTATACTAGAAGAGCTTGTTGAATCCTGGAGGATACGCCTAATTTTATTCATTACGGTGTAGGCGAAATATCCTTAAGGACAGTGTCTTTGACACGCCTCAAGCTAAACTTTCTATTCTCCATAATCATCCAATATTTTTCCAACAGTAGGTTTATTAGGAACAAAATTTCGAAAAATACGGGAAAAAAATGATGTATAATTTGGATTAATATTAATCCGCATTTTTCTATTTGAGTTTTGACAAATGAAGCAAGACTATGAAAAGAATAGGAGAGACAATCAGACAAATTAAAGAAGAGAAGGGCGTTGGAGAGAAAAAAAAAAAAAGAAAGGAACAAATGGAGAAAGATGTCAAATGTTGAAGGAGGGGAATTTGAGAAAGATGAAAGAGAGAGTGCTGACAAGTGGGGCCCTACAACACACTTGTGAAAAATAGGGGGTGCCTCACACAACTATTGTTGGTTGTGCCTCACTCAGAATAAAGTTTCTCAATTGGATATGTACCTTTTTATTTATACTATTTAGTTTGATATTTGTATTTGGTCTGTGCTTGAAATTATGTGAAAAGTATTTTCAAGATTTCACTTTCACAGTAATTTGATAAATTTATTAGTGTTACTTAGGCTAATGATAGTGGAAAGAGTTAAAATAGGTGAGTAAAATAAATGGAGTAACGAAATACTTTTATAAGGTAAAAAGTTTAAAAGAAATGGTGTGCTCAATGTTCAAAACTCGGATCTATATATTCAAGATCAAATTTGATTCCTAGAACGAACTAAATCCAGATTAATGCCAATTTCCATTACTCGCAAATCCAATTTAGGATGTGCCTTCGGCATTACATTGACGGTAAATCTCTGGTACTGTTGACAAGCGAAATCAAAATCTCTGTGACTATTTCCAGAAGCCAAACCCTAAGAACATGATTAGGAAGCAAATCGTAGAGAGATAAATATCTAAGATTCCATTGATATTCTGTTTTCAGAAAAATGAATATTACACATGTGCAAAATAAAATCCTCTATTATATACTCTCTCCGGTTCAAAATAAGTAATTTTGTAGATGTTTTCACACAGATTAAGAAATTCACCTTTTAACATTAATTAGCAATGAAATATACCATGTTAACCTTTACTATCTCTTCACATAAACACTCCTAACACATATTCCAACACTATTTACTCCAAGGGCAATGTAGGAAAAAAAAATTAATTCATTCTTGAAATCTGGAAAAATCACTTATTTTGGACCACAAAAAAGGCCAAAAAATTACTTATTTTGGATCGGAGGGAGCACATAAGAAATACGCCGGGTAGGGTCAATCACTTAAATAGAAAAGATCTGTGTACTGCCCAGTTACGGAGGCCTTGGTCTTTCTTGGGCCAATAGTACTCTATCGGGCTGAAACCGAATACTTTGGAGTTCAACAACTCCCCCCCCCCCCCTCCTCCCAAGCTGGAAGGGGAGTCCATTCCAAGCTTGGAGATGAAATGCTGCTGCTGAACACTTGGCAAAGACTATTGGTGAAAATATCAGCTAATTGAGAAGTGGTAGAATGAAGACTGATAACCCCAGCAGACAAAGCATTCCTCACAAAGTGGAAATCCACTTCTATGTATTTAGTGCGCTCGTGGAACATCGTGTTCTTATGTGATGACCCGATAGGTCATCTCATGCTTTGAAACCTAATTCTGTGATCCGAACCCTTAAAAATCATGTTTAGGCCTTCCTCGATTTGTCTGCACAGTCCAGGCGTCTTTCCGGAAAGCTTTTATGTTAAAAACTGTTAAAAATGAGAAAATTTGCCTAAAACTTCATTTGAGTTGACTTCGGTCAACATTTTTAGTAAACAATCCCGAATTTGTATTTCGACGGTCCCGGTGGGTCCGTATCGTGATTTGGGACATGGGCGTATGCCCGGAGTCGAGATCGGAAGTCCCTAGCCCGAGATATCGGACTCTATCAAAATTTGATAGTTAAAGGCTTAATGCATTTGAGATATTTGACCAATGTTTGACTTCTTGGATAACGGGTCCGTATTTTAATTTCGGAACCCGGTAAGGTTCAATATCATATTTATTCTTGTCTGTGAAATTTTATGAAAAACAGAATTGGTTTGACGTGATTCGGACTTTCGATTGAGAAATTAGAAGTTTCAAAGTTTTCTTGAAAATCTCATTCGATTTGGTGCTAAATTCGTAGTTCTAGGTGTTATTTTGGCAATTTGATCGCGCGAGCAAGTTCGTATGATGTTTTAAACTAGTGTGCTTGTTTGGTTTGGAGCCCCGAGGGCTTGGGTGAGTTTCGGATAGGCTACGGAGTAAAAATAGGACTTAGAACATTGCTGGTGTTTCAGTTGCTGGTGTAGGCCTCTGATCTCGCAAATGCGAGATCAGGTATCGCATTTGTGACCTCTGCAGGTTTCGCATTTGCGAGCTATTTCTCACATTTGCGAGGAGTAGTTGGGCCATACAGTCTTCACAATTGCGAAGCATTCTTTGCATTTGCGAAGTAAACCTGGGAAGGGTAGTGGTCGCAAATGTGATCCTAGAGTCGCAATTGCGGAGGACCATGTTAGCATTTACGAACAAACCTTTGCATTTGTGAAGGCAGCAGAGGTGTGAAGGACTTTGCATTTGCAATGGTCTCTCTGCATTTGCGGGCTTCGTATTTGTGAATCCAGGTCGTATTTGCGACATCTGCAGCTGTGTAAAAGTGACTTAGACGGGATTTTTCTCCCATTCTTCAAATTTTCAAAATCTAAAACACAAGAGGCCATTTTCCAAAGAACTTTTCTTCCTCAAATCATACATAAGTGATTCTAAACTAGTATCTTTCAATCTTTCACTATATTTTACAAGATTTCAACCTAGAATCTAAGGTTTTCATGGAGGAATTGGGAATTTTTGGGTAGAAACTAGGGATATCGAAAATTGGGGATTTAGTCCTCAAATTGAGGTCGGATTCCAAAACTAATTACATATCCGGGCTCGGGGATGAATGGCTAATCGGGTTTTGGTCCGAATTTTGAGTTTGGGCCAAGCAAGCCCGGGTGTTGACTTTTTGTTGACTTTTTCAATAATGGCCTAAATTGAATCCTTTGCAATCATGGGTAGTTCTTAAGGCTTAAAATTAATCGTTTGGTTGGTAATCTGCTAGATTTTATTGGTCCGGAGGCTTGTTTGAAGGGAAAAGCTCTGGTTGAGCTTTGAGTTTGGCCGTCGGAGCGAGGTAAGTGTCGTGGTTAACCTTGGCTTGAGGGATTAGGTCTTATTTTCCTATTTGCTATGTGTTTGAATGTTAGGTACAATGTATAGGTGAGGTGACGAGTACCTATGCGTCGTTATCGAGTCATAACATGCGAGTGGGTCTTATTCTTGTAATTATTGCTTTCTTTGATCATATCATCCATGCTTGGACTAGGTACTCGTTATGTTGAGCATTCTTATCGTGTTTACGAACCCTGGGTATTGATTGAGTATTGATTCGAGCTGAGGTTGGTATTGTGGCACCAAATGTTGAAGTAAGACTTGTTATGGTCATTTCTATCTCCATGTTATTATTGTTCATTATTTTGGTGAGGGAGAGTTAATGCACGAAGGGTGATGTCGTGCCATATTTTGTGAGTGATAATGCACGAAGGGTGATGCCGTGCCATATCGTGAGTGTTAATGCACGAAGGGTGATAGCCGTGCCATGTTATGAGAGAGTTAATGCATGAAGGGTGATGTCGTGCCGTTTCTATTGTTTCATATGGTGAGGTTGAGAGTAAAGCACGAAGGGTGATGCCGTGTATTTTCATTTACCGTGTTTACTTGTTTCTATCTGTCCTTATGTTCATTGAGCAAGATATTATTACTGATGTGATCCTTTATCTTGTGATCTCCTCAGCATGTCCCCTTCCTAGTATTTCTTGTCTTGTTTCTTTCATTGTTGTTATTGGTATATGTATTGTTATACAGCACAGGTAATTTGTAGGTGTCTCGTCCTAGCCTCGTCACTACTTCCCAAGGGTTAGACTTGACACTTACCAGTATATGGGGTCGGTTGTACTTATACTGCACTCTGCACTTTCTGTGCAAATTTTAGTACTGGTCCGAGCTGATTCTGAGGTTAGATGTTTGCTTTACTTGATCGGAGACCTAAGGTAGACCTGCTGCCGTCCGCAGGCCCTCGCGTCCCCTTCTATACATTCTCTTTACTGTTTCTTTTGTATCGAAAATAGTTTTATTTCCTTCAGACAATTACTTGTAGTTAAATCTTAGAAGTTCGTGAATTGTGACTCCAGATTCTAGGTAGTATTATATATTGAGGTTGTTATGAAGTTCCGCACTCTTTTTAAATTGTTATAGTTTAATTGTTATTAATCACTAAAAGGTTTAATAACTGGCTTAATGATTCGCTAATGTTGGCTTGCCAAGCAAGTGAAATGTTAGGCGCCATCGCGATCCCGACGGTGGGAATTCCGGATAGTGACAAGTTGGTATCAGAGCACTAGGTTGCCTAGGTCTCATGATTCACGAACAGGCTTAGTAGAGTCTGGGGGATCGGTACGGAGACGTCTGCACTTATCTGTCACGACCTGGTTTTCCCACCGTCGGGATCGTGATGGCGCCTAACTTTTAGAATGCTAGGCAAGCCAACAGATAAAGATCTAATACACTAACTGTTATCCAAAACAGTAAATAACATTAATTTAAACCAAAACAAGGTAAAGAACTGCCGAAATTTATAACAATCTAAACACTAATACACGACTACCCAAAATCTGGTGTCACAATCTACAAACTTCTAAGAGTTACTACAAATACTGGTCTAAAGGAAATACATCTGTTCTCGAAATGAAAGAAAACAGGGAAACTAAGATAACGGAAGTGGACTCCAGGGTCTGCGAACGTCGGCAGATCTACCTTCGTTCTCCTGATGGACTGAAGGCAGCAACCCAACTCTGGTCAATGAGGTCCAGTACCGAAATCTGCACAGAAAATGCAGAGTGCAGTATCAGTACAACCGACCCCATGTACTTGTAAGTGTCGAGCCTAACCTCAGCAAAGTAGTGACGAGGCTAGGACACGACAATAACATGAACATGTGCAGTTAAATCATATATGAGAAAATAACAACAATTGGAAGCTAAACAGATAATAATGGGAAGGGGGAAAACATGCTGAGGGGAACATCAAATCCTGAAATAGAACAGTAAAGAGACACAGTAAATAACATACTTTTACACCAATGAAAGTAATAATATGACAAACCAGTGCACGGCACCACCCTTCGTGCTTTTACTCTCGTCCTTACCATAAGAATCAACAGAAATGGCACGGCATCACCCTTCGTGCATTAACTCTCTCATAACATGGCACGACATCACCCTTCGTGCATTATCACTCCCAGAATACGGCACGGCATCACCCTTCGTGCATTAACACTCACAGAATATGCCACGACATTACCCTTCGTGCTTTATCACTCGCTCACACCACATTGCACGGCATCACCCTTCGTGCTTTACACTCTTCCTCACCCAAACAAACAGAACAATAACAACCCAGCAAGGGAATCATCAATAACCAACCTCGTTTCAGCATTAAACTTCACAATATAAATCTCAGCTTGAATCAATACTCAACCAATATCCAATACCAGAAAAACATAATAAGACTTGTTTAACATAAAGAATAACCAGTTTAAGCATGAACAGTACGTATAAAGAAATACAACAGTCACAAGTATAAGACTCACTCGCATGCTATGACCTGACAACAACGTATAGATACTCGTCACCTCACCTATACGTCGTACTCAACAACCAAACACACAGCAAATAGGGCAACAATACCTAATCCCTCAAGCTAAGGTTCGCCACAACACTTACCTCGCTACCACGACCAAAATCAAAGCTCAATCACCGCCTTTCCTTTCACACTAGCCTCCAGGCCAATAGAATCTAGCAAATTACCAACCAAACGATTCAGTTTAAGCCTTAGGAACTACCCACGATAGCAAGGAATTCAATTTAGGTCATTTTTGAAAAAAGTCAACAAAAGTCAATACCCGGGCCCGCTTGGTCCAAACCCGAATTTCGGACCAAAACACGATTACCCATTCACCCCCGAGCCCGGATTTACGATTGGTTTTGGAATCCAACCTCAATTTGAGGTCTAAATCCCCAAATTTTGAAATTCCTAAGTTCTACCCAAAAATCCCCAATTCCACCATGAAAACCCTAGATTCTAGGATGAAATCTTGTAAAAAGAAGTTAAAGGGTGAAAGAAATGAGCTAAGAATCACTTACTTATGATTTGGGGAAGAAGAAGGATTTGGAAAATCGCCTCTTATGTTTTAGGGTTTGAAACATTGAAAAATGAATGAAAAATCCCGTTTATAGAGCACCTCTCTGATCTATACTACGCGGTCCGCGAAACCCCAAGCGCGGCCGCGAAATCTCCACCGCGGTCCGCATAGTTCCCACCGCGGCCGCGTTCCTCTTCCGCGGTCTGCGAATTTCCCACCGCGGCCGCACTTCCAAGATCCGAAACCTGCAACTCTGCAACTATCCAACACCAGATTTTTCTAACTCTAAAACATCTCGTAGCCTATTCGAAACTCACCGGAGCCCTCGGGACTCCAAACCAAGCATGCACACAGGTCTTAAAACATCATACGAACTTGCTCGCGCGATCAAATCGCCAAAATAACACCTAGAACTACGAATTTAGCACCAAATTGCATGAAATTTTTAAGAAAGTTCGAAACTTCTATTTTCTCAACAAAAGGTCCGAATCACATCAAATCAGTTTCTTTTCTCTCCAAATTTCACATATAAGGTATAAATATCATAAGGACCTGTACCGGACTCCAGAACCACAATACGGAGTCGGTATCAACAAAAATCAATTATTAAACAAATTCCTAAAACCTTTATATTTTCAGTTTAATAATTTCATCAAAAATTTATTTCTCGGGCTAGGGACCTCGAAATGTGATTCCGGGCATACACCTCAGTCCCATATTTTACTACGGACCCTCCGAGACCGTCAAAACATGGGTCCGGATCCGTTTACTCAAAATGTTGACCGAAGTCAACTAAAATCAACTTTTAAAGGCAAAACTTAATATTTTCTCAAATTTTCACATAGAGGCTTTACGGAAACGCGCCCGGACTGTGCACGCAAATCGAGAAAGAAAATAAGGTTTTGAAGGCCTCAAAACCCCGAAATGGGTTCAAAAACACGAGATGACCTTTCGGGTCATCACATTCTCCACCTCTAAAACAACCGTTCGTCCTCAAATGGGCATAGAAAAGTACCTGAGCTAGAGAAAAGATGGGGATATCTGCTCCGCATGTCCGACTCGGACTCCCAGGTAGCTTCCTCAACAGGCTGACCTCTCCACTGCACACAAACCGAAGGATAACTCTTCGATCTCAACTGACGAACCTGCCGGTCTAGAATAGCTACCGACTCCTCCTCGTAGGTCAAATCCTTGTCACCTGGACAGTGCTGAAATCTAAAACGTGGGATGGATCGCCGTGATACTTCCGAAGCATGGACACATGAAACACTGGATGTACCGCTGATATGCTTGGTGGCAACGCAAGTCTGTAAGCCACCTCTCCCACTCGATCAAGAATCTCTAAAGGCCCGATAAACCTAGGGCTTAACTTGCCCTTCTTCCCAAACCGCATCACATCCTTCATGGGTGACACCCGAAACAACACTCTCTCTCCGACCATGAATGCCACATCACGAACCATACGGTCGACATAACTCTTTTTCTTGGACTGAGCTGTACGAAGTCTATCCTGAATGATCTTAACCTTATCCAAGGCATCCTGTACCAAATCTGTAACTTATAACCGAGCCTCTCCCGGGTCGAACCATCCAACCGGCGACCGACACTGTCTACCATACAACGCCTCATAGGGAGCCATCTGGATGCTCGATTGATAATCATTGTTTTAGGCAAACTCCGCTAACGGCAAGAACTGATCCCAAGAACCTCCAATATCAATGACACGGGCGCGGAGCATATCCTCCAAGATCTGAATAGTACGCTCGGACTGCCCGTCCATATGAGGATGAAATGTTATGCTCAACTCGACCTGCGTACCTAACTCACGTTGTACTGCCCTCCAAAAATGTGAGGTAAACTACATTCTTCGATCAGAAATGGTAGACACGGGCACACCATGAAGAAGAACAAACTCACGGATATAAATCTATGCCAATCGTTCCGAAGAATAGGAAACTACCACAGGAATGAAATGCGCTGACTTAGTCAGCCTATCCACTATAACCCATACTGTGTCTAACTTCCTCTGAGCCCGTGGGAGTCCAACAACGAAGTCCATAGTGATACGCTCCCACTTCCACTCAGGAATCTCAATCTTCTGAAGCAAACCACCAGGTCTCTAATGCTCGTACTTTACTTGCTGACAATTCAACATCGAGCTACATACGCAATAATATCTTTTTTCATCCTCCTCCTCCACCAATAATGCTACCGCAAGTCCTGATATATCTTAGCGGCGCCCGAATGAATAGAATACCTGGAACTGTGGGCCTCCTCTAGAATCAACTCACGAAGCCCATCCATATTTGGCACACAAACACGACCCTGCATCCTCAAAACCCCATCATCTCCCACTGCAACCTGCTTAGCATCTCTGTGCCGCACTGTGTCCCTAAGGACAAGCAAATGAGGGTCATCATATTGTCACTCCCTGATACGCTCAAACAAAGAAGACGGAGACTGAGCAAGCTAAAACACGACTAGGCTCAGAAATATCCAACCGCACGAACTGATTGGCCAAATCCTGAACATCTAATGCGAGCGGCCTCTCAACGACTGGAATATATGCAAGGCTGCCCATACTAGCTGACTTCCTACTCAAAGCATCGGCCACCACATTGGCCTTCCCAAGATGATACAAGATGGTGAGTTCATAATCTTTAAATAGCTCCAAACACCTTCTTTGCCTCAAATTGAGCTCCTTTTGTTTGAACAAATACTGCAAACTCTTATGATCCGTGAACACCTCACATGACACGCCATATAGATAATGCCTCCAAATCTTCAGCGCATAAACAATGGCTGCTAGCTCCAAGTCATGAACTGGATAATTCTTCTCGTGAATCTTCAACTGCCATGAAGCATATGCAATAACCTTGCCACCCTGCATCAATACAGCACCAAGTTCAATATGGGATGCGTCACAATATACGGTGTATGGTCCTGAACCTGTGGGCAACACTAACACTGGCGTCGTAGTCAAAGCAGTCTTGAGCTTCTGAAAGCTTACCTTACACTCATCCGACCACCTGAACGGGGCACCCTTCCGGTTCAACCTGGTCATCGGGGATGGTATAGATGAAAACCCCTCCACAAACCGTCGGTAATAGCCCGCCAATCCCAAGAAACTGCAGATCTCAGTAGCTAATGTGTGTTTGGGTCAGTCCTTGACTACCTCAATCTTCTTCAGATCCACCTGAATACCCTCTGCCAATACAACATAACCCAAGAAAGCAACTGAACTCAACCAAAACTTACATTTCGAAAACTTAGCATATAACTGGCTGTCTCTCAAAGTCTGAAAAACGATCCGAAGATGCTGCTCATGCTCCTCCCGGCTGTGGGAGAATTTTAAGATATAATGAAGACAATCACAAAGGAATTCAAATAGGGCCTAAACACTCTATTCATCAAATCCATGAACGTTGCTGGGGCATTTGTCAGCCCAAATGACATCACTAGAAACTCATAATGACCATACCGAGTCCAAAAAGTTGTCTTAGGGACATCGGATGCCCTAATCCTCAACTGATGGTAACAGATCTCAAATCAACCTTCGAAAACACTTTGGGCACCCTGAAGCTAATCAAATAAATCATTAATCCTCGGCAATGGATACTTGTTCTTGATGGTGACTTTGTTCAACTGCCGATAATCTATGCACATCCTCATCGATCCATCCTTCTTCTTTACAAACAACACCGGCACACCCCAGAGGGAGACACTAGGTCTAATAAAGCCCTTATAACTACTCCTTCAATTCTTTCAACTCTGGTGGGGACATACGGTATGGCGGGATGGAAATGGGCTAAGTGCCCGGAGCCAAACCAATACAAAAGTCAATACCCTTGTCAGGTGGCATCCTCGACAGGTCTGCTGGAAATACCACTGGAAACTCATGAACAACTGGTACGAAATCCATGGAAGGAACCTTTGCGCTAGAATCATGAACATAAGCCAAATAAGCCAAACATCCCTTCTCGACCATACGCCGAGCCTTCATATAAGATATAACCCTACTGGAAGAATGACCAGGAGTCCCTCTCCACTCCAATCGAGGCAACCCCGGCAAGGCTAAGGTCACGATCTTGGTGTGATAGTCCAATATAGCATGATAAGGTGACGGCCAATTCATCCCCAAAATGACATCCAAATTAACCATATCGAGAAGTAGGAGATCTATGCTAGTCTCAAGACCTCCTATGACAACCATACACGAACGATAGACACGATCTACAATAATAGAATCCCCCACAGGCGTGGATACATACACGGGAGCACTCAAAGAATCACGAGGAACAACCAAATATAAAGCAAAGTAAGATGATACATACGAATAAGTAGATCCCGGTGATAACTAGGGATGTTGATGCATTTTATACCCCCTTGTGCTTATGCTTTGATTATAAATTCATACAAAATAGTCCCAAAAGGCTCATAAGTTGTGCTTGATTGCAGGTTTGATCAATAAAGTGACAAGATGTCAAAGATCAGCTCAAAAGGAGTGAAACTTGCACAAGTACCAAAAGACAAGACAAACTCAAGAAAAACAGGCCTAGTGCGGCCGCACTACACTTTGTGCGGTCCGCACTAGAGAGGTTCAGAGATTCAGCATTTCAGGCTTCGAAGCAATGCGGCCGCACTAAACTTTGTGCGGTCCGCGGTGGACCTCCGCGGCCGCACTACCATTCTGTGCGGTCCGCAAAGGCAAGGTTCAGAGAGATGCCAAGTGGAAAGATTCAAGCCTGTGCGGTCCGCGGTCGACTTTGTGCGGACCGCGCTAGAAGCCTCCGCGGCCGCAGACCATTTTGTGCGGTCCGCGGAGCCTGGGTTCAGAGAGTCGAAATCTCAAGTTCAAGAGCCTAGTGCAGCCGCATACCATTTTGTGCGGTCCGCACTGACCCCGCAGGGGCAATTTTGTCTAGTTTTTCTAGCTTAGTATAAATAGAATATTTTTCCATTTTTAGGGATCAGATATTATCAGACGTTAGCTGCGCTCGTGAGAAGACTTTTCTTAGCCATTTTGGGCACTCTTACTTAGTTTTAATCATTGAATCTTTGTATCTACTTTAGTTATTAATTAATATATCTTTTTCTTCATCTATTTCTTTGATTTTCTCTTCAAGCATGAGTAGCTAGACCCATTAGCTAGGGTTGTGGCTCAACCCTAGTGTGGGTAATTGATGGGTGTTGTGACTTAAGGTTAGATTGACTATAGGTGTTTGTTATTTGGGTCAACTTTATGGTTTAATTTATGAATTAGTGGTTGCAAACACTAGCTTGAGCTAAGTTGACTTGGGCTTGTGACGACCCGGCCCGTCGTCACGTGAGTTACCGCCCCGTTTCCCCCTCATATTATGTTTCTCTATGCTTCTTTATCAGTATTTGAGGTGATCGAGTAGAATTGGACTGGTTTTAGATGGAAATGAGACACTTAGTCTCTTTAAGGAGAGTTTGGTTTGGAATAGTCAACCGGATGTTGACTTGTGAGTTAGAGGGATCGGAATGGGTTTCCGACGATTTGGTTAGCTTCGGGGGATGATTTGTGACTTAGGAGTGCGATCGTAATTGAATTTGGAGGTACGGTGTGGAATTAGGCCTGAATTGGCGAAGTTTGAATTTTGGCGAATTCCGGTTAATAGGTGAGATTTTGATCCGAGGGTCGGAATGGAGTTCCGAGAGTAGCAGTAGCTCCGTTAGGTGATTTTGGATATGTGTGCAAAGTTTCAGGCCATTCGGAGGTGGTTAGGTCGGGTTTTTGATCGAATGTGCAATTCGGAAGTTTTTAAAAAACTTAGGCTTTGATTTGAGGATAATTGAGGATTTTGATGTTAACGATAGTGTTTTGATGGTTCGAGCGAGTTTGAATAAGGTAATAGATCATGTATGTGCTTTTGGTTGAGGTCCCGGGGGCCTCGGGGTGAATTCGGGTGGTTAAACGGAGAATTCGGAGTTTGTTGCATGTTTGAAGTTTGCTGGTTCTGTCATTTCCGCATCTGCGGAAAAGGGTTCGCATACGCGGTGACCGCAGGTGCGGCATATTAACCGCAGAAGCGGAAAAACGGTCTGGGTTTAAGTGAACAATGGTTCACGAATTTGAAAGAGAAGAAAAATATTTTGGACTTCGGCTTAGGCGGTTTCTTGGGCGATTTTGAAGAGAATTCGAAGGGGCTTCATCAGGTATGAACTATTGGGCTCGGATTATGTTTATATAGTGTAAAATCATGGATTGAACACTGAAATTTAAGGGATTAAATGCTAAAAATGGAGGTTAGGGCTTGAAACTTAAGAGAGCTTAAATTGATGATTTGAGGGGTCAAATGGACTCCGATTCTTGTGAGTTTGATATGTATAGACTCGTGGCGAGATAAGGATCGTTTTGATGTAAAGTTTTCTGGATTTCGAGAAGTGGGCCCGGGGCTCGGGTTTTGCTAATTTCGCGATTTTCGATATTTTTCGAGTCTTTTCGATTGGGTTATGTTTCTTTGGCACATTGTAACGTATTCGTTGTGGTTTTGGCCAGATTCGACGCGCGAGGAGGTCGATTCGAGAGGAAAGGGCATTGCGAGCTAGTCTTCAGCCGGCTAGAGGTGAGTAATAGATGTAGATGATGACCTGAGGGTTTGAAACCCCGGTGTATCACACTGTGACGCTATATTGAGGCGAGACACGCACTCCATGACGAGTGCGGGGTCGATTGTGAGTGGGGATTGTGGCTTAGTCCGCCCCGAACGGTGTCCAAGCTGTGCTTTGGACTATAGATTGATTTGTAAACATCCTACTTGGATTGTTATGATATATTTGGGTTGTGTGCCGACTATTTGAATCCCTTGGGGATTATTATCACTGCTTCCATGATATTCAGCATGCTATATGATTTCAGTCCTGAGTTTTAAGAACTGTTTCGAAATACTTAGTCACCTTCCAAAGGTTTTAAAGACTTAAACGATAATTTCCTAATAATTGGATCTGAGAATTAAAATCTGACTTTGTTGTATAACTCACATGCATATTCTGGACTGAGTGTGGATCGGGTTGCACGCCGCAGCGATGTCACGATGATATTGCGCTTGGGCTGTAGGAGCCCCTCCGGAGTCTGAACCCCCACAGTGAGCGCGGGTACCCAAATGAATCGGGTTGTACGCCGCAGCGGTCGTGTGCATTGCATTGCATTCATGCTTTGATGTTATCTGATTTATTTGATTCTGTTTTGTTGCCATTTCACCGTTAATTATGCTAAATTGTTAGTTTTAGCTTTACATTGTGGTATTTTCGAGATTTCTTACTTTCAGCCATTATATATGTCTATTACCACTGAGTTGGAAGTACTCACTTTACTCCCTGCACCATGTGTGTAGATTCAGGAGCATCGGGAGCTTAGTCGAGTTGTTTGCTGTTCCCAGAGCTTCAGGAGTTGTCGAGGTAGCTGCCTGACGTCCGCAGAACCCGACTCCTCCCCTTATCCCTTTTATCTTTTCGCATTCTAGAACTCTGTATTACATGAGGATTTGCTACTCTGTATCTTAGAGGCTCTAGACTCATGACCCCAGGTCTTTGGGAGATGTTGGTTATGTCAGTGTTTCATACTGTTTCTATTTAAATTATTCTGTTAATAAACTTGACAAACTGCTAAATTCACGTTGTTACTCGATAATGGGATTTGTGATTGGGACGTGAGTAATGATTGGTCGGGCTTGCCTAGCAATTGTGTTGGGCGCCATCACGACCGAGATTGGGGTCGTGACAGGGCTCTTCTTGAGAAAGAGAACCTAAGTCTCCAAAATTGACTTAACAAGGAATTGGGATGGACTCAAGAAATTTGATAGTCCCAATTAAAGGGTTAAACCTCGAGAGAGTAATACTCGACTTGAACCCTAGTTGCTTGGACAAATATGCATACCCAATTGGTCTTGAGAAAGTCAATTGATACCGAGAGGTGTGGAGTGGGTAGTATCGAGCAACGGTTATAACATATTCCCTAATCATGTCAGTTATGCCTTGGATGCAAGTACCCGTCAATTGGCCACCTAGGTGAAAGTCACTACCCTAGTGCCTTTTTAACCATTAGATACAACTTGCAATATTTATCTCTTAGCTTAATCTAGTTGCATTTTCAATTAGTAGTTTGATAAAAATAGAATCATAAAGGAAATCCAAAAATGAATAGAAGACCAATTAAGAGCACATACACAACCTTAAACTAGATAGATACTCGATTCCAATCCTAGCTCTCTGTGGATTCGATCCCGACCCAAAATCGAGTAAAAGCTATTGCGACCCTCTCTTGCTACTTTTTAGTAGTGCGGAGTTGGCAGCGATCACTTTTTGGCACCGTTGCCGGGGAGCTAACAGTTTTGGCTATCTATTTAGTTAGTTTTGTGTGTTGTTCTTCTTTCCTTCTTTGTTACTAATTTGTGTGTGTGATTACCACAGGTACCAAATGGCTTTAAATGCCAATGACCCTCTTGGAAATGTGCTTGCGGGGAGGAGGTTGATGAAATTTGAGAGGATGAGGTGCCTCTTGTACCTCCCGGACCATGACGAGGCCGCCAGGCCAATGCTAATGAAAACGTTCCAGACCCTTCTCCGCCACCTCCAAGAGCGGTTCCGCGGGTGCTACCGAACCAAGGCTATGCGAGTGCTATTGTCCCACCCAGAATACGGGCGGGCAACTTTCAGATAACCAATGTGATGTTGACCTTACTTGAGCAGCGTGGGTATTTCACGGGCGCTGCGGATCAAAATGCCTACAAATATCTCAAGGGGTTCGTGGATACATGTTGGGGTAGCAAGCAGACGAATGCGTCCGAGGATGCTCTTAGGTTGAGGCTTTTCCCCTTCTCACTTTGGGGGAAAGCATTGGATTGGCTAGAGAGACTCCCCAACCATTCCATCACACTACAACAAAAAGGGGCTTTAGCGGCAATAACAATAGCCGCTATATCTTTTACCGGCCATTGGTATTTAGCCGCTAATGCTGGCGTCGGCAAAGCCTTTAGCGGCCATTTTCACAAAAGTTGGTAAAAGGTATGACTTATTGCCGCTAAAAACCAATAATTTTAATGGCAATTGTTAGCGGCAATTATGATGGCCGCTAAATCTAATCTAAAAACGACTAATTATGCTCCTTTAGCGTCCTTTTATATAGCCACTATATTTAAAATAATTACCACTAAAAGTTCGTATCTGTAACAACAATTGTTTTGCGGCAATTAGAATTATTGTAGTATCTATCTAAAACCATCTTAATTTGCCCTTTTAACGGCAAATATATTCAATTAAATTGCCGCTAATAGTCAATATCTTTAACAACAATTATTTTCCAATAATTATAATGGTTATAATATCCTTGTGGAAACGTATTTACTTGCCTTTTTATCGCCCATTTTTATAGCTGGTATATCCAATTAAATTAGAGCTAAAAGTCACAAGCTCTAATGGAAATAATTTAGCCACCATTAATGATAGTTATTACATTCGTCCAAAATATGATCTAAACAACAAAATGTATCAATATTAATCCCAAAATAATATAATATATCTCACTAAACCTTAACAAACAAAAGGAAGTACTAATCGAAAATATCAACATCATATTAACTTAAAATATAAACTTATATTGTTTGAACGAAATCGCTAATGCTATTATGTAACTAATCCTGGTGAATGATAGTCTTCAAATAATTCTGCAACTTTTCATAAAATAAAATCCTTCACCCGCTAAATTATCTAACATCATACTGACCTGAAATTATTAAAAAACATATGTTAAAAGATGAAATATAATGTGAAAAAATATTTGAAAACCTCCATCACTGTTAGATTCTTATTCAGCCAACTCTCTCACCTAACATTGATAAGCAGAAATAACTAGATGGAATAATAAGCAAGAGAAATGAATGTGCAAACAATGAAATGGAGTTTGTTTCTTTGTTATGATCGAGAAGAAACAAAAAAATAATTCAAAATCAGTCTATTAGCTTGGAGAAGTCCAAGCAAAAGGAAACTGCACTCCAAGTTCATTTAGCAAATATAATAGTTGCCAAGTTCTTTTTCTGAAACATGGATACTGGACTATGGTTACATGATATTAATGAAGCTCTCAAATAGGTGACGGATTATTATGCACCTTAACCTCGATAAAACCTTAGCCTTAGTCATATACTGCAAGACAAGAGTTGAAGTGAGTGCTTTAGGCCCGTATGTACCACAAATAGTTGAAATTAAATTTCTCTAGAAACTATAGCTAACTTAAGAATAATTAGTTTCTGATAAGAACTTAAAAATAACCACAATTCCAAGACTAAGTTATATGGATCATTGCAATAAGAAACTCATGAACCTTCATATGATTAATATGAAGCTATATCCAAACATAATATCTACCACAAGACGTAAAACCTGTTAGCTAGTAGAAATGGGCTACATAAATCTTCTATATCAGTACAAGTCTCGTAGAAAATTTTTTGGAAACAAAAACAAATTTAATGTATGAGACCTTCCAACAAACGAGATAATGCCTTTATCTTTTAATTATGTGCGAGAACTTACTAAATTTTAAGGTTTTCCATATTAGCTTCTAGTATATCAGCAGGTCATCATTCCCCTTGAAATTTTATTTTAAGAAATCACATTATATACTATGAAAAAACAACCACAAAAAGCAAGGATAAGTTTACTACATGGGAATATATCATTTTGGTTCTCATATAAGTCATTCTAAACTCAAGCAAAATCTACACAACAAAAGGAAGAGTTACACTAGTATGCGACTAGTACATATTCTTTTAATTGTATATCTTAAAAATTCACATCACTGCATTAAGCACATGTAGAGTATCTTAAAAATTCACATCACTGCATTAAGCACTAGTAGATAATGCCTTTATCTTTTAATTACGTACGAGAACTTACTAACTTTTAAGGCATTGTCATACTAGCTTCTAGTATATCTGCATGTCATCATTTTCCTTGAAATTTTACTATAAAAATTACATTACACACAATGAAAAAACAGCCACAAGAAGTAAGGGCAAGTTTACAACATAGGAACATGGCTGTTCTGGTTCACATGTAAGTTATTCTTAATCAAAGAAAATCTACACAGCAAGGGGAAAAGTTACACCAATATGTGACTAGTACATATTCTTTCAATTGCAAAAAAAATTTAGTATCTTAAAAATTCATCTCCCTTGACATAGTCCATATGAGAGTAAAAGACATTTGAATTAAAGGATATATCTAGCTTAGGGATTCTTTCTATTAGTAATTTACTTATCAAAATAAGTTCGATAGTTACTAAGGTTCACTTCCTCTGTTCTTTCTATTTGTAAACCTTGCGTCTATAATAGAACTAGAAAGTGCTTTCGGTGCAGAGGACATAGCTACTCAAATCATTTTGTTGATAATAATGGATGATATTATCAAGAAAAAAGCAGATGGATGATCAAACAATAGAAAATAAAACAGTAGTGCCGAAGGATAAAGATGAGTACTACCGTGAGAAGGTGGAGTATTTTTAATAACACTATGCATCCCTGATATTTGTAGTATTCATTCATGGTCATTGTTGAAGTCAAGGACCTGATAAATATTAAAACAATTGTCAATAATATTTTTATAGGAGCATATCTCTCTGGAGTAATTCTAATTGCATTTTCTCTTGATTTTATTTCATCAAATTTATTTCTTCATTGGGCTTCTCTTTTAACTCGGTTATCTCCTGTACTAATCTTTACACAACCATGAAGCTAAATGGTAAAATTACTTCAAGATCAAGACTAAAAGTTAAACTTCAATCAGCAGCACTAATATTGTTCATTTTGTTCTCTCTTTTACTTTATAGAAAAAACTTCTAGTCTGGTTTAAAACAATCACATATTTTTGATGCAAAAACTAAACTTAGTGAGAAAAAAAGAGATTTATTTGTCAACTTTTCCACCTTGATTCATAGAACTTATGGCATAGTAGAAAGAACACCGCATAATTTAGAAAATAAACTAACTAGTCCAGTAGTTTAAGATTGTAGCCAACCCGTATGCTTAAATTCCGCTCAAGATTCCATAGCAGTTTTAATATTCTTTCCCCTCTAAGAAAAAGTTTGTTGTCCTTATCTGCATTTGGCACTCAAATCAGAGAAAGGCATTACGTGATTAATAACCAAATCGTGAACGATATTTATCACTTTTATTATTTAATGGATGCTTCATAACTGAATTTCTATATTAGTGAAGACATATTTACCTTTACAGTTGATAATCCAACGAGCCACCAAAGTTTTATTTGATATTCTTCTTCTTCATTTACATATGCTTCATTGCTAGTTCTTCCTTCATCGGCCACAATTTAGTCTAATGGAGTTGGCTTCAGCTACTGTTTGGGATTATTTATTTATCCAAAAGTAACTGAAGGAGAGCTAGAATTAGATATAGATGGCAGAGAATCTGAGAAAGGAAATGATTGCAGCAAAATAGAGAATATAGAATAACGATATTTAGATACTCATAGATCATTTTTCCTGCTAAGTCATAGTAAATGTTAATGTTCACTTATGTTTTAAAAAATGTAATTCTATCTCTTTAACTCATTCGACAAGTTTTTGTGAGTTTCGCTCGTCTCTCTTGCCAACATAGATGATTCTGCAGAGAGACCAAGATTAAATAATTTTCTTTGTTAATTGCTAGTTGAAAATCTACAATTCTAATGCTATTGATTGATGCCAAATAAAATCAAGACTTCACTTTGTCTAAACTATGCCTGATTGTAAATCTAGAAAAGAATCCAAGTTACAAAATATAGCTAGGTAGTATGTTGTCTTCTCATTTTTGCTTGGTTAAAATTACAAGAATTTGTTCTGAGGTTGCACTTGCTAGATGTTCAAATAGGTTGATTTTGCTTAAGCTTCAGATACACAACAGTGGTCCTAAGCTTAATTATGTGTCTATAGAATTAGTGTCATGCTTGCTTAAAGCTATAGGTTTAGCAAATTATTTTTGAAACAATCTTATAGCAAAATTCATCATATTGCACGTTTAGGACAACACACCCCAAAAAAGAAAACAGATTGGATCTTTGGAAAGAACGAATGATAGTTCTGCAGATTTAATAAGTGTACTAGTAAAAAATTGAGGTTTTTCTATAGAGCTAAATATAGCTTTCTTAGTTTTACCTGGGCTTAAATATGTTAGGAGTCTCTTGAAACAGCCATATCTTCTCATAATTGAAAACACTCTTATCACATTAGAAAACATCATACACACTTTTTTTATTTCTATTGATCTTTCTCTTCGCAACCAAATAAATTTTTCTACTCGATAGACATAATATACAAAAGTAACGCAACCAAAAAGATGCTCCAATCAGCGAAACAAGATTAACAGAGAAAGAAAAAAATATTGGAATGCCACTGAAATCAACAAAATGGAAAACAAGAGTTAGAGAGTCCAAAAGCATTTCATCGAACATCTAAAATGCAAAAATACATTTCCCAAATTAACAGAAGCAGAAAGTAAAATCACACACATGAAATTTGCTCGCATTTATCGTTCTCCATCAATTATCACAACAAATAGCATAGCAAACCAACGAAAAAGTTTGATTTTTGCAAGACACATCTCTCAAATCTCAAAGTCCTTAGGGACAGAGAACCCATTGTCAGCAATAAATGGGAAGGGTATAATAGATACACACACACATAGAGAAAGAGAGAGAGATGGGTGGGTTACCTGGTTATGGTGGCCAGCGACGGCGAGATAGAGATGACTTGGGCAATGCCAAGTTGGGCAACAGCCATGAGAGGTTTAGAGAGCTTATCTAAAAAAATTCCTAGTTCGATTTACAGAGCAAAAGAATTGGGAGGGAATAGGTGATTTTGGTGAAAAAAAAGTTGGAGGGAAAACGAAAATATTAGAAGTTGCTTAGAACTAGTGGCTTTTAGTGGTTGTTGGAATTTACTATTGGTAAAAGGGTAGCTTTTACCGACCAATATTTATGTGCCGCTAATATCTCAGCCTAAAGAATCACATAGTGGCAATTGGCTTATAGCCGCTAAATAATTACCGATAAAAGTCCTTTTTGGTGTAGTGTCACAACTTGGGATGAGTTGGTGGATAAGTTTATTGCTAAATTTTTCTCACCCGGGCACATGGCGGCACTTCGAGATGAGATATTGGCTTTCAAGCAAGAGCCCACGGAACCTTTGCCTGAGATTTGGGAGCGGTTTAGAACGATGGTGAAGGAATGCCCCAATAATGATATGACGGAGGCGATGCTACAACAAACCTTCTATCGGGGCATCAATACTACAAATCAATGCATAGTCAATCAATTGGCTGGGGTAATTTCATGAAGTTGACTTATGATGAAGCTTGTGAGATTCTAGATGAGATGGCGGATACGTCCTCCGCATGGCAAAGTAGGGCTAATGTTCCTCAAGGTGACCCTACGGTTATTCATTTGCATAAGGAATTACATGACCATGGGCAAGCTATAGCAGAGTTGACAACTACTATGAACCAATTGGCTAAGACACAGTTGCAACAAGTCCAAAATCCTCGTCAAGTGAATGCCATGGAGGGTGTGAATATGCTTGTCAACAAGAGAAGGCAACGAAGGCAACAAAACCAAGGAAATTCTGAGCAATTTGATGATGATTGTGATGGATTTCAAAATGATGGCTATGATGAGCAAAATGAAGAGGTACAATATGTAAACAATTTTCAAGGCCAACGGGGTAACTCTTCCAACCAACAACAGTGGCGAGCCCAGGGCAACAATAATCAAAACAGCAACTGGGGCAATCAGAACAACAATCAAGGCAACCAAGGAAATTGGAATGGTAATAACAACAATTGGGGCAACAATAACAATCAAGGTGGATGGAACAATGGGAACCAAGGAAACCGGGGGCAAGGCTTTCAAAGGCCCCCAATGTACCAACAACCGAACAATCCACCTCTTTTTCCATCCCAGGGCCCTAGTTCATCTAATAATGAAATGGGTAGAATTGAAATGATGTTTGAACAAATGATGAAAAAGAATGTGGATTCTGATGCGCAATTGGCTTTTCACAATACTTCAATTAGGAATTTTGAGGTGCAAATAGGCCAAATCTCTCAATCATTGAATACTCGCTCGAAGGATGCTCTACCAAGTGATACGGTAGTGAACCCAAAGGGTGGGAACAACCATGTTATGGCGGTTACAACACGAAGTGGGAGAGGCGGTGATGTGAATGCCTCGAAACAAAAGCAAGTTGTTGATGATGATGTTGAGTTGCAAGAAGATGCAGTTCCTTTGGTAGTTGAAGATGTGGTTGATGACAATACGAACAATGATGTGAGGATTGACATTAATGAAACCGAGGTGGAAACTCAAGAGGCCGTGAACCCGTCTAGGGAGCACGTAATTGACATCCCGAAGCCGGTTGTGCCAAAAGCCAAGGCACATTTGCCTAGGCCACCTCCCCCTATCCTCAGAGGCTAGCCAAGCAGAAAAGTGAGAATCAATTCAAAAAGTTCATTGACATGATGAAGAGCTTATCCATCAACGTGCCTTTGGTGGAGGCTTTGGAGCAAATGCCTGGCAAATGCCTGGTTATGCTAAATTCGTGAAGGATTTGGTTACAAAGAAAAGATCAATGGACTGTGAAACTATCCAGATGACCCACCAAGTTACTGCTATAGTACATTCAATGGCCCCGAAATTAGAGGATCCTGGTGCATTCACTATCCCCTGCACTATTGGTAGTGCAGACTTTGCCAAAGCTTTATGTGATCTTGGGGCTAGCATCAACTTAATGCCCTTCTCAGTTTTCAAGACTTTGGGTATTGGGCCTCCGAGGCCAACTTCCATGCGATTGCAATTGGCAGACCGATCTATGAAGTGACCATTGGGTGTTGTTGATGATGTGCTCGTCCGGGTGGACAAATTCATCTTGCCAGCTGATTTTGTGATATTGGATTGTGAGGTAGATTATGAGGTCCCGATCATATTAGGGAGACCTTTCCTTGCTACGGGGAAGGCTCTAGTTGATGTGGAAGCAGGGGAACTCACTTTCAGGGTAGGTGATGAAAAGGTAGTATTTCATGTGTGCAAGTCAATGAAGCAGCCCAATTGTACCGAAGTGTGTTCATTTGTGGATTTAGTCACGGCTGTGATAATTGATGATACCAGTGCAATGATCAATGTTGAGGACCCTTTGGAGGCCGTATTGTTGAATTTGGATGTCAATGATGATGCGGGCCGAGTGGAGTGCGTGAATGCTTTACATGGAATGGGCTCTTATTCTTATGAGCCTAGGAAACTTTCTTTGGATCTTGAAAATAGAAAGACGCCTCCAACAAAGCCTTCAATCGAGGAACCCCCGGTGTTGGAGTTGAAGCCATTACCTCCACACCTCAGGTATGAATTCTTGGGCTCTAATTCAACTTTACCAGTTATTCTTTCTTCTTGCCTTACTAACATGCAGGTTGAGGCCACTTTGGAGGTGCTTCAAAGGCGAAAAAGGGCAATTGGATGGACTCTGGCCGATATTCGGGGAATAAGCCCCGCATTTTGCATGCACAAGATTATTTTAGAGGATGATGCAAAGCCCTCCTTGGAACATCAAAGGAGGCTCAATGAGGCAATGCAAGAGGTGGTGAAGAAAGAAGTGATCAAGTGGCTAGATGCAGGTGTGGTGTATCCAATCTCCGATAGCTCATGGACTTCTCCGGTGCAATGTGTGCCGAAGAAAGGTGGGATGACTGTGGTGACAAATGACAACAATGAACTTATTCCCACTCGGACCATTACCGGATGGAGGGTATGCATGGACTACCGGAAACTGAACAAGGTGACCTGCAAGGATCATTTCCCTTTGCCATTCCTTGACGAAATGATTGATCGCCTTGCGGGGCGTTCCTTTTATTGCTTTTTGGATGGATATTCGGGGTATAATCAAATCTTAATCGCTCCGGAGGACCAAGAGAAGACTACCTTTACTTGTCCATATGGCACCTTTGCTTTCTCTCGGATGCCGTTCGGGTTATATGCTCGACTCAAACGACATGATGGCTATTTTCACCGATATGGTGGAAGACATTTTGGAGATCTTTATGGATGATTTTAGTGTGGTTGGTGATTCATTTGAAGAGTGTTTGGGAAATTTGGATAGAGTTTTGGCCCGGTGAGAAGACACCAACCTTGTGCTAAATTGGGAAAAATGTCACTTCATGGTTGAAGAGGGCATAGTGTTGGGCCACAAAATTTCAAAGCATGGGATTGAAGTAGACAAAGCCAAGATAGATGTAATTTCAAGGCTTCCTCCCCCCACTTCTGTCAAGGGGGTGAGGAGTTTTCTTGGGCATGCGGGGTTCTACCGGCGGTTTATCAAGGATTTTTCGAAGGTAGTGAATCCTCTTTGTAAGTTGCTAGAGAAAGATGCTAAGTTTGTGTTTGATGAGAAATGCATGGAGGCCTTTGAACTTCTCAAGCATAAGTTGACCACCACCCCGATCATTACCGCACCCAATTGGAGCTTGCCTTTCGAGCTCATGTGCGATGCAAGTGATGCTGCGGTTGGGGCAGTGTTGGGTCAAAGAGTGAACAAAATGTTTCATCCAGTGTACTATGCAAGCAAGACTATGAATGAAGCTCAAAGGAACTACACGGTGACGGAGAAGGAATTGTTGGCTATTGTGTTCGCCATGGAAAAATTTCGGCCATATCTTATGGGAGCCAAATTCATAGTGCACACCGACCATGCCGCCCTTAGGTATTTGATGACAAAGAAAGACTCCAAGGCAAGGTTGATGCGATGGGTGTTACTTCTTCAAGAGTTTGATTTGGAAATAGTGGACCGGAAAGGTAGTGAGAACCAAGTGGCGGATCATTTGTCCCGCATGGAGGAGGAAGGAAGGCCGTGTGATGGCTTAGAGATCAATGATACATTCTCCGATGAGCAACTACTTTCTGTGTCGATGTGTGATATTCCATGGTTTGCGGACATTGCTAATTTCCTTGTGACTGGCATCATCCCGTGTGAGCTCTCTTCTAACCAAAGGAAGAAGCTCAAACGGGATAGTCTGGACTTCTATTGGGACGAGCCATACTTGTTCAAGATTTGCACCGACGGAGTGATCCGGAGGTGTGTACCTGAGGAGGAGCAATTTAGCATTCTAGAGGCTTGTCATTCCTCCCCCTATGGTGGCCATCATGGAGGGGCGAGGACGGCTTCAAAAGTTCTGAGTTGTGGTTTTTATTGGCCAACCTTGTTCAAAGATGCAAGTGATCTAGTAAAAAGATGTGATCAATGTCAACGAGCAGGCGGGATTTCCAAGAAAGATGAGATGCCTCTAAACACCATTCTTGAAGTTGATATCTTTGATGTATGGGGAATCGATTTTATGGGCCCTTTTGTAAGCTCGTGCGGAAACACTTACATTCTTGTAGCGGTTGATTATGTGTCAAAATGGGTTGAGGCCGTGGCCTTGCCCAATAATGAAGCTAGGAGTGTGGTGGCATTTCTGAAGAAGAGCATTTTCACAAGGTTTGGTACACCTCGGGCTATTATTAGTGATGGAGGATCGCATTTTTGTAATAGAGCTTTTGATGCCTTGCTTTCCAAGTATGGTGTCAACCACAAAGTCTCTACGCCTTATCATCCTCAAGCAAGTGTCCAGGTTGAAGTGTCTAACAGGGAGATCAAGAACATTTTGTCCAAAACTGTCAATGCCAATAGGACCGATTGGTCTAAAAAGTTAGATGATGCTCTATGGGCTTACCGGACCGCTTACAAGACCCCGATTGGTATGTCACCGTACCGGATGGTGTTTGGGAAAGCATGTCATCTACCAGTGGAGTTGGAGCATAAGACCATGTGGGCCTTGAAGAAGTTGAATCTTGATTGGGCTATAGCTGCTAATCTTCGAGTGGAGCAACTCAATGAGCTTGATGAATTTAGGTTCCATGCCTACTCTAGTTCGTCCCTGTATAAGGATAAAATGAAATATCTTCATGACAAATACACTTGGGGCAAGGAGTTCAAGGTGGGGGATTTGGTGCTCTTATTCAATTCTCGTCTAAGGTTGTTCCCGGGAAAGCTGAAATCAAAGTGGAGTGGACCATTTGAAGTAGTGTGTGTGACCCCGTTTGGTGCTCTTGATTTGAAGAACAAAAGTGGTGAAGTTTTTAGAGTGAATGGGCACCGGGTCAAGCATTATCTTGGGAAGTTTGATGATAGCCAGGTGGTGGCTGTTGTTCATTTCAAATGATTGGAGGGTAACATCTTGGGAGGCAACCCATGTGTTATTCTTTTTGTTTTATTTGATTTTCTTTGTATTATAGGATTGATTTTTGGGCTAACTGGTTGTGAGATGTTACAAGATTGAGTTGATGCAGTGCAGGACATAATTGAAAAATTGCACAGGTCTCTGAAGTTTCCAATGTGGCCGCACTACCATTTTGTGCGGTCCACACTGGTAAAGGGTGACAAAAATTGCTCTCTGAAGTTTGCCACCGCGACCGCGGTTGGTTTAGTGCGGTCCGCAGAGGACCACCGCGGTCGCGGTCCATTTTGTACGGACCGCGGTGGGTTACTGAGTTGGACTTGAAAATAATAGCCCAGTGCGGACCGCGGTCCATTTTGTGCGGTCCGCACTGGTAGGTGAGAATGGGCCCCAGGACATTTTCTATAAATAGTCTCTGAGGGCCTCCTTTTACCCTTTCCGAACCCTTCACTCTCACACTAAGAAAAAGCACTGTTCATAGCCTCTTCTACTCATAATTAACTTCTGGAATTAATTAGCTAATTTCATCTCATAACTGGTAACATTACACTTCTTTCTACTTATTTAATTTTGTTAATTTAGTTTAAATTGTTGTTCTTCTTGCTTTCTTTTCTTTTCCTCTCATTTTTTCTTTCATAGAGTAGATTAGGGTTGTTAATTTTTAGGTTAACATAGATTAGATAGTTAAAATCAATGGGTAACCATTTATAGACACTAATTAGGTGAAAAAATTGGACCTTAAAGGAAAAATCATGAACCCTAGTTTAGTGCAAAAACTGGGCACCCTGTGCGGTCCGCACTAGACCCAGTGAGGCCGCAGTTGCTTTTGTGCGGTCCGCACTGGTGAGATCCAGAGGCCATGTTTTTGGAACCCCACACCGGTGCGGACCGCGGCCGATTCTCTACGGTCTGCGGTGGTCCCTGTGCGGCCGCACTACCATTTTGTTCGGTTCGCACTGGGCAATTTCTGCAACTGTCTGCAACACTGTGACTCTGTTCTGTAATTTGTTCTACTGCAATAACTTGAACTACCTTGATTGATACTAACAAATACATTGAATGATGTTTGCAAACAATGGTGAGACAACAAGGAAAAGGCTCAAAACAACCCGGAAAAGGAGAACCCTCCCGGGGAGGGAAGAAGAAGATGATAAAACTCACTCCCCAAGCTCGGGAAAACATAAAAAAGACCAGAAAAATAATCAAAGCTGCAGACAGAGCTGCTTCCCATTCCTCGAGGAGTGAGTACCAGCCATCAAGGGAAATTTCTTTAGACTCCATGCCAGAATATGTTGAAGACTGGCCGGAGAGATTCAGGCTAAGAGATACCCCTCCACCATCACCCACTGCCCAAGCACCAGAGCATATTCCCACTGAGTCGTCTGAGGGCTCAGCAGCCGGCAGTGGTGAATTCTCCACCTCCACCACAGCTCCATTATCCGGGAAAGTGCAGACGGAGGTGAGGAAGAGGTACAGGGAGAGGAGGACGTAGCTGAAGGTGGTGAGCCTCAAGTGGGAGGCATTGCCCGAACTAGAAAGCCCGATATTTGGGAGGATAGGTTTGTGATCCAGGTGGCGTACCACAATTTTAGGGAGTGGTGGCCGGTGAGAAAGTTGATACCGGAGCGGAGTTTCATTGATAACGATCTTTTACCCCTCAACCCCAATGTGTAAAGACAATTTAGGACTAGAGCGGGCTGGGAATATTTTATGGACAAGTGTGTAGATGCCAACGAACACATGGTCAAGGAGTTTTACTGCAATGTAGCCCACATCAAAAAGGGCTCCAAAGTGACCAAGGTTCGCAATAAGACAGTGTTGTTTAATGGTAAATACCTCAACGAATACTTGGGCTTCAATGAGGAGGATGAAACTTTGTACATGGTGAAGTTGGAGATGGGCGAGGAGGTCCGTCCATGGTTAGCTCAGTACCTGGCAATCCCAGGTACCGTTCCTGATTGGTTGACTGCTGGGGTCAAAATATTGCGGAGGACCTTAAACTTTGAGGCGAGGGGTTGGAAGACATTTGTTTGCAGCCGGTTGGATCCTAATACACATGACCAGACCCTTCCTCTCCACCCAGCTGTATTGGTTGCTTTGATTATGGCAGGATATCCCATAAATGTAGGGAATGTGATGTCCCGCATTATCTCGATAGTGGGAGCAGAGCATGACCGGAACTATCCCTTCCCCAGCACCCTCACTATGTACTTTCGGGATTTGGAGGTGGACAAGAAGCCCTACGACGTCAAGGTCAAGGCGATAGCCCCGTTCTCCTGGTATAGCTTGAAGGGGAATGACAACCCTAAGGACAAGAACTACAAAGCCCCTGTTTCTGCCCCAACTGGCCAGTCTGAAGAGCCAGTTGTGGTAGAGGTCCCTGCTGAGCCTACCCCCACTACTGCTGACATGCCTGCTGGCTCATCCACCTCAACAGGCCCGGAGATTCCATCTTCCCGGGCCCATCTCATCACTGCCCACCGATTGAGCCAGGCTTTTGCCAGTATCAACAACTGGATGTCCACAGCGTCATCCAAGTTGTCTATCTTGACTACCACTGTAGAGGCTCAGTCAGCTCCCCCGGCCCCACAGGTACCCCAGTCGATCGAGGATGCGCTCAAAGAGATACTTGAGAACCAGAAGAAGATCCTCGCCACTCAGGCTGCGCTCTCAAAGGCAGTGGATTCACATAGCAAGGCTCTCAAGGAGCTTGCTAAGGAGCATAGGAAGTTGCGGAAGACACGGGCCTCCAAGGAGTCCGTGAAGGAGCTGCGGGCAGATGTTGATAGATTGAAGGCAGACCAGCTGCCTTTGGACCTGTTGCTTGATGATCCAGTCCCAGCAGCTCATCCACAGCCGGAGCAGACCCAGAGGCCTCCGAAGAGGAGGAGGACGATCCCTAGAGCTGATGATGCTATCATCCAGTTAGCGGACCCACCGGAGACCTCCTCCAGTCAGCCACAGGATGTACCAGTTCCACAGCCTGTCGAGGTCCAGGCCCAGGTCCCAGTAGCTGAGGAGCAGACCGCCGGGAACCAGTCTGAGGTTACCGAGCGCATAGAGGACCCAGGGACCACCCATGATCCCATACAGACAGACACGGCTTAGGGAGTCCTCTATATCCTTTTTCTATATCTTCTGGTGCTTATTTAGACTAGTTGGCATTGGGGACAATGCCAGCTTTCATTTGAGGGGGTGAGCCCTACATTTTGGATGACTGTATATATTGATACATTTTTATGCTTTATTGATTTTTCATCTTTGGTCTGTATATAATTTGATATTTAGTTACATTTATCGCATTTTCATCTTACTTTGGGTCTGTATATAAAGTTACATTTCATTGTATATATTCATCCCATCTATTGTATATTCAAATCCCCTCTTGTATATATTTATTCTATTTTCCGCAAAATTTTTCGTTTATAGCTTCTTATTTGTGATGCGTAGCTTTTTGTTTTCGGAGTTTGCAATAAGCCTTTGGTTTTCTTAATGCCACGGTTCTTTCCAAAGGTGGAGTGTTGTGTGAACCGGGTGGCTCTTCCCAATGATGGATGGCGTGAAAACCTTCTTAAGGGTTTGAGTCCGTTTTTTCTTTTTCTTTTTGGTTTTTAGTAGTTAGTAGTTAAGGGTGCCTCAAGCAAAGCTTCACTTGGGCCTAGCACATTTGCCTTTGATCTTATGGTCAAAAACAAATTGTTGTGTTTAGGATAGTAAAAGTTGTGACCTTGAGACTCTTGCGTTGGCCGATAATCATCAAGTGGTTTTTCGGGACCATTGTGTGCTCAAATCGTATCTAAGGTCGTTGTGGGCCCCCGACTCTATGTCTTTAGCAATCCCTTAGCTTATGTGGTGAGTAATTGAATTGCGAGTCCAAGTCCCGAGCCATTGGTCTAGAACTTGCCCTGAATGTTTGTTGAGGCAAAATCCTAAGTGAATTTTCACTTGAGACGTGATTATAGGCTCTCTTGATCCTAATGATAGATTGAACAATTCCATATCCTACCAATGATAAGATCCCTAGTCAACCCTTTTGAGCCGTAGACCTTTTTCTTTCAAGAACCATGATACAAGCCTATACCCGTTCTAAAAAGATACCCTCTCTTGGCACCCAAATCTTTCCTTTAGCATATGGCAAAAGTATAAGTTTGGGGGGAGAGACGAGGATTGCAACAAAGTGGCAAAAAGGCACAAAAATGAAGAAAAGGAAAGGCAATGAAAAAGAAAGAAAATCAAAAAGACAAAAAGAATGTTCAATGTGAAAAAGAATAAAATGAGAAAAGGTTTGAATTGCATAAGAAAGAGTGACATTGTGTCTCTCTAACCCCTTAGGAAGAAGTGAAATGACTCAAAGAGTCAAGTGAATTGTGCCAAATGAATCAAAAGAAGTGCTTAAGGGAAGATGGAATCCACTTGAACAAAAACATGACCTACCCTGAACCAAAAGCTTTCACAATGACTCCACAAAAGAACTATATGATCTTGAGTCAAATGAAGCTTACATTAGTGGATACTCACATAAGGGGCAAGCATATGATACTTAGAGCCGGACTTGTGACATTTCCTTGAGAGAGATGAGTGAATTTCCAATAACCTCGTTTTGTGTGCCAATATTCTAAAGGTGAGGTTTGCTTAGGGAGAATTGAGGATGTGTGAGTTTGGGTTCCACAATGACCAAAGTAATTGAAAGAGTTATTTGATGTGTTGAGTCAACTCTTGATGCTCTTGTGTCGCACTTGATCCATGGTTTGTCAAAGGTTAAATGTTGTTAATGACTCATGTGTGTCGAGGGCAATTGTTAGTCCCAATTGATGCTAGTTGAGGTTGCTTTAGGAAAGCTGAAAATTTCTTGGATTTTCTCTTAAGGGGTGGGTCTTATTTTGTTTGCTTGAGGACAAGCAAAAGCTTAAGTTTGGGGGAGTTGATAACTAGGGATGTTGATGCATATTATACCTCTTTGTGCTTATGCTTTGATTATAAATTCATACAAAATAGTCCCAAAAGGCTCATAAGTTGTGCTTGATTGTAGGTTTGATCAATAAAGTGACAAGATGTCAAAGATCAGCTCAAAAGGGGTGAAACCTGCACAAGTACCAAAAGACAAGACAAACTCAGGAAAAACAGGCTTAGTGCGGCCGCACTACACTTTGTGCGGTCCGCACTAGAGAGGTTCAGAGACTCAGCATTTCAGGCTTCGAAGCAATGCGGCCTCACTAAACTTTGTGCGGTCCGCGGTGGACCTCCACGGCCGCACTACCATTCTGTGCGGTCCACAGAGGCAAGGTTCAGAGATATGCCAAGTGGAAAGATTCAAGCCTGTGCGGTCCGCGGTCGACTTTGTGCGAACCGTGCTAGAAGCCTCCGCGGACGCAGACCATTCTGTGCGGTCCGCGGAGCCTGGGTTCAGAGAGTCAAAATCTCAAGTTCAAGAGGCTAGTGCGACCGCACACTATTTTGTGCGGTCCGCACTGACCCCGCAGGGGCAATTTTGTCCAGTTTTTCCAGCTTAGTATAAATAGAACATTTTTCCATTTTTAGGGATCAAATATTATTAGACGTTAGCTGCGCTCGTGAGAAGACTTTTCTTAGACATTTTGGGCACTCTTACTTAGTTTTAATCATTGAATCTTTGTATCTACTTTAGTAATTAATTAATATGTCTTTTTCTTCATCTATTTCTCTGATTTTCTCTTCAAGCATGAGTAGCTAGACCCATTAGCTAGGGTTGTGGCTCAACCCTAGTGTGGGTAATTGATGGGTGTTGTGATTTAGGGTTAGATTGACTATGGGCGTTTGTTATTTGGGTCAATTTTATGGTTTAATTTATGAATTAGTGGTTGCAAACACTAGTTTGAGCTAAGTTGACTTGGGCTCTTCTTGGGAAAGAGAACCTAAGTCTCCAAAATTGACTCAACATGGAATTGGGATGGACTCAAGAGATTTGATAGTCCCAATTAAAGGATTAAACCTCGAGAGAGTAATACCCGACGTGAACCCTAGTTGCTTGGACAAATATGCATACCCAATTGGTCTTGAGAAAGTCAATTGGGCAAAATCACTCTTTCTATCGAGAGGTGTGGAGAGGGTAGTATCGAGCAACGGTTATAACATATTCCCCAATCATGTCAGTCGTGCCTTGGATACAAGTACCCGTCAATTGGCCACCTATGTGAAAGTCACTACCCTAGTGCCTTTTTAACCATTAGATACAACTTGCAATATTTAGTAGTTTGATAAAAAGAGAATCCTAAAGGAAATCCAAAAATGAATAGAAGACCAATTAAGAGCACATACGCAATCCTAAACTAGATAGATACTCGATTCCAATCCTAGCTCTCTGTGGATTCGATCCCGACCCAAAATCGGGTAAAAGCTATTGCGACCCTCTCTAGCTACTTTTTAGTAGTGCGGAGTTGGCAGCGATCACCCGGGTCAAATAATACTAAGGCATCCCTACTGCAAACTGAAACCGTACCTGTGATAACGGCATCGGATGCCTCAGCCTCAGGACTGGCTGGGAAAGCATAACATCAGGGCTAGGCCCCACCACTCTGAACTGCCTCCCTGGGATGGCCTCCTGCTGGCTGGCCTCCATCTCTAGCGGCTTGACCCCTACCTCTCGCTGGCTGAGCGGGCGGTGGAACACCCGGTGCTGGAACCATAGCACGAGAACCCTGCTGAAGATGCTTGAACCGCCTGCAATAGTCCTCTCTCTAAGTGATAGGAAGGAACTTCTCGAGAAATAGTTGAGAGAATTGGTCCCAAGTCAAGGCAGGGGACCCAGCTGGTCTAGTTAACACAAAATCATTCCACCATCTCTTGGCGGACCATATCATCTGGAATACAGAAAAGTCGGCCCCATTGGTCTCCACTATCCCCATGTTCTGCAACACCTCATGGCAGTGGTCATAATAATCCTGTGGGTCCTCAGAAGCTGCTCCACTGTAATGAATCGGGAAAATCTTGGTGAACTTGTCCAACCTCAACAAAGCCTCAGAGACATAAATGATCCCCCAGCGGTCTGAGGCACAATAACTGGCTGAGATACTCCCACTAGCTAAGTTGTTGGAGTCTGAAATTGAGGAGCCATCTGTTTTGGAGTGTGGGTAGTGGGAGTCTCGACTCCTCCCCCAGCCTGAGAGACGTCTGGTGCTACAGGAAATGTGCCAGTCTGAGCTACACTCTCTATAAGGCCCACTAGACGGACCAAAGCATCCTGAAGCACTGGGGTGGCTTGAACCCCTCTGGAACCTGAGCTGGTCCTACTGGAACTGTCTAGGCTGGAGCCTCCTCATCAAACTCCACCGGAGGCTCCGCCGCTGGTGCTACTGCTCGAGCTCTGGGTTGAGCCCTGCCCCTGCCTCGGCCTCTGGCACGGCCTCAGCCTAGTCCTCTGCCCCCCTTAGGATCTGCTGCTGGGGGCTCGGGCTGCTGCTCGGCTGAAGAATAACATCGCACGACAGAGAAGAATATAAGTGAATTTGTTCCTAAACTCTCTAGCCTCTGGGAGATAAGTACAGATGTCTTTGTACCGATCCCCCAGACTCTACTAAGCCTGTTCATGAATCGTGAGACCTAGGTAACCTAGTGCTTTGATACCAACTTGTCACAATCCAGTTTTTCCACCATCGGGATCGTGATGGCGCCTAACTTTTAGAATGCTAGGCAAGCCAACATATAAAGATCTAATACACTAACCGATATCCAAAATAGTAAATAACATTAATTTAAACCAAAACAAGGTAAAGAAGTGCGGAAATTTATAATAATCTAAACACTAATACACGACTACCCAAAATCTGGTGTCACAATCCACAAACTTCTAAGAGTTACTACAAATACTGGTCTAAAGGAAATACATATGTTCTCGAAATGAAAAAAACAAGGAAACTAAGATAAAGGAAGAGGACTCCACGGTCTGCGAATGTCGGCAGATCTACCTTGGGTCTCCTAATGGACTGAAGGCAGCAACCCAACTCTGGTCAACGAGGTCTGATACCGAAATCTGCACAGAAAGTGCAAAGTGCAGTATCAGTACAACCGACCCCATGTACTGGTAAGTGCCGAGCCTAACCTCGGCGAAGTAGTGATGAGACTAGGACACGACAATAACATGAACCTGTGCAGTTAATTTCATATACGAGAAAATAACAACAACTGGAAGCTAAACAGATAATAATGGGAAGGAGGAAAACATGCTGAGGGGAACATCAAATCCTGAAATAGAACAGTAAAGAGACACAGTAAATAACATGCTTTTACACCAACAAAATTAATAATATGACAAACCAGTGCACGGCATCACCCTTCGTGCTTTTACTCTCGTCCTTACCATAAGAAATAACAGAAATGGCACGGCATCACCTTTCGCGTATTAACTCTCTCATAACATGGCACGTCATCACCCTTCGTGCATTATCACTCTCAAAATACGGCACGGCATCACCCTTCGTGCATTAACACTCACAGAATATGGCACGGCATCACCCTTCGTGCTTTATCACTCGCTCACACCACATTGCACGGCATCACCCTTCGTTCTTTACACTCTTCCTCGCCCAAACAAACTGAACAATAACAACCCAACAAGGGAATCATCAATAACCAACCTCGTTTCAGCATTTAACTTCACAATATAAATCTCAGCTTGAGTCAATACTCAACCAATATCCAATACCAGGAAAACATAATAAGACTTGTTTAACATAAAGAATAACCAGTTTAAGCATGAACAATACGTATAAAGAAATACAACTGTCACAAGTATAAGACTCACTCGCATGCTATGACCCAACAACAACGTATAGATACTCGTTATCTCACCTATACGTCGTACTCAACAACCAAACCCGCAGCAAATAGGGCAACAATACATAATCCCTCAAGCTAAGGTTAGCCACAACGCTTACATCGCTACCACGGCCAAACTCAAAGCTCAATCAGCGCCTTGCCTTTCACACTAGCCTCCGGGCCAATAGAATCTAGCAAATTACCAACCAAATAATTCAATTTAAGCCTTAGGAACTACCCACGATAGCAAGGAATTCAATTTAGGTCATTTTTTAAAAAGTCATCAAAAGTCAACACCAACGCCCGCTTGGTCCAAACCCGAAATTCGGACCAAAACCTGATCACCCATTCACCCCCGAGCTCGGATATATGATTGGTTTTGGAATCCGGCCTTAATTTGAAGTCTAAATCCCCAAATTTCGAAATTCCTAAGTTCTACCCAAAAATCCCCAATTCCACCATGAAAACCCTAGATTCTAGGATGAAATCTTGTAAAAAGAAGTTAAAGAGTGAAAGAAATTAGTTAAGAATCACTTACTTATGATTTGGGGAAGAAGAAGAATTTGGAAAATCGCCTCTTGTGTTTTAGGGTTTGAAAAATTGAAAAATGAATGAAAAATCCCGTTTATATAGCACCTCTCTGATCTATACTACGCGGTCCGCAAAATCCTAAGCGCGGCCGCGAAAACTCCATCGCGGTTCACGTAGTTCGCACCGCAGCCGCGTTCCTCTACTGCGGTCCGCGAATTTCCCACCGCGGCCGCACTTCCAAAATCCGTAACCTGCAACTCGGCGACTATCCAACACTAGATTTTCTAAGCCTAAAACATCCCATAGCCTGTCCTAAATTCACCGAGACCTCGGGGCTCCAAACCTAACATGCACACAGGTCTTAAAACATCATGCGAACTTGCTCGAGTGATCAAATCGCCAAAATAACACCTTGAACTACGAATTTAGCACCAAATTGCATTAAATTTTCAAGAAAGTTCGAAACTTCTATTTTCTCAACCAAAGGTCCGAATCACGTCAAATCGGTTCCTTTTCTCTCCAAATTTCACATATAAGGTACAAATATCATAACGGACATGTACCGGGCTCCGAAACTACAATACGGACCCGGTATCAACAAAAATCAATTATTAAACAAATTCCTAAAACCTTTATATTTCCAGTTTAACAATTTTCATCAAAAATTCATTTATCGGACTAGGGACCTCGGAATTCGATTCCGGGCATACACCCAAGTCCCATATTTTACTACGGACCCTCCGAGACCGTCAAAACACGGGTCCGGATCCGTTTACTCAAAATCTTTGATCAATCAAGTGAATACATGTCATACTTATACATTCTTCCCGTGGGACATGCTCCCACGACCTTCCGCGCCAGGTAACAAGTCTGCACATCCATCTCACCGGCCACACTGATGTTATAAGGCAAATCAAGAATCTGCAATTAGTACGCAAAGCCTCTTACACAGGGCACCGATCTTAGGTGTCGCTAAAGATGATACCAGCTTACTCTAACCATCAGAATCCTTCCTTGCTCATCCAAGCTCGTGACATTCCTTTCAACACTGAACCGCAACCTTGATCCTTAACTTTCAAATTTCATGCTACTCACTGCACCTAATCATGCAAATACGCGAGAGTACCAGAATTTCATCATAACTCGTCAACCACTAATAGATTAAACACTTCATCGTATAGAAACCTTTCACTTTACTCGTTTCAGGAGAATTATTGCAACACATGACAGAATTCCCATAACCGCAGAAAATACAATCCTCAAGTAGTGGTCCAAACCACCATAACTCTCTCAGTATCCTCCTACACATAACATGCCATAATACTCGAATGCATCCAAATACAATCAACTACGGCGACCGTCAAACCTCGCACGTTCCGTCCCAAATCACATGCATAATTCAACACTCTGAAGGAACTGATCATTGCCACCATCATGCCAATTCAACCATTGCTAGCTGACCCATCTTTTCCCAATTTATTCTTAACTTGCCTTAGAAATAATAATAACTCCATTCATTACATCATGAACCTAAATCCGCACTCATCCCGAGTGACCTTATTTTACGAGACCATGTTGTCCCAAATCCCACGAACCATCTCATACCCTCCTTGTGCGCATATTCTCACCTTCAACTGGTACACCCATTCTGATAATTCCTCCATGAATCCCAAGTCATTTTCTCCCATTCCTCTCACGTTATGTCGCAGACCAAAGATAACACAGAACACTCCAATCCCCTTTCATAATCCACTACAAAAGCTCGATACTCAACCATACTACGGACTCGAAATCCTCAGGCACCACACATTAACTTTTGAATCCACTAGGACCGTTGTTGAGAGTCACCCACTCTAACTTGTTCCCAAATATGATTAAACTCCAAGGCTCTGCTAGCACATGAACACCCTTCTCAAAGAAATGCCCGGCCGAATCACCTTTCTTGTAAATCACCTCTACATGAAGCATAAATCTTGAGTCTTCCCAAAGCCTGAGCGTGAATCGATAAGGCCAACTATAACACACATTACTCAAATTGCTTGCTCAAATTAACACTGATGTTCTCTTTCCTTAGTCCTAATAACCCATCAATATGCCGATAACCAGAAACCTCACAAGTAGATAACCATACAATCCAATCGTAGGCGGTAGGACTCTCCCACTTAGCTTGAAGCTACTATTGCATAAACCTGGAACCCACCAAGATTCTTTCTTCATCGACATGATCCTACACAATCAATTCGCCTGATTCCTCGAAATCCTTCTATTATCCTTTAATGAACACTCTGAACCACTAGCCACATTTACATATTCGACTTCTTACTGGATAGCCATTAGGATTCTTCGTAGAAGCTTCATCAACACCACGCAACCGCCGTCAACACTAGGAACACCGATTCGATCCTGAACCACTGCACACTGCAACCTCGGACAGCTGCTTCCCCGACACCATACCCAATACTCTGCCCCAAAGGCGAATTGAAGGGAACCATAACACTGGCGAACTTAACACATTCGATCAAGGGCGATGACACCACATTACTGATGGAAGTTCTACCACACCCGAAAATACCAAGTTCTCGTTACCTCATCAACCCAAGCCTGAACATTCATAGTCCGACTGCCTTTCCTCCGCCGGAAATAAAATTCTAATCTCTAAATCTTGCATTGAGTAAACATCCCTCCAAGTCATTCACTGCTTCAACGCATAGACAAGCATCCTACCATTACAGCAATACTATGCGATAGCAACGCACGAATAGTCATACCAATCAATGCCAAATCTCAAAACCTTAGGTAATACTGTTACTGAGCTGAAACAACAAAACGGCCTTCCACAAGGCGACGACAATATCTTGAACCACATATGTAGTACCATTATAATTCCTCAATTCCCGATTTATAATAAGCGCTTCACGTCGCACAATATTGAGTAGGAAAGAAACAAAGGCATAAGCCTCAAAGGAATCAAACCGCACGATGAGGAATCAAGAAGGGAAGTGCTCCTAACAGCCCTGTAGCCTCTCGAAGATAAGTACAGACTCTATACCGATCCACAAGACTCTACTAGACTTGCTCATGACTCGTGAGACCTAAGCGAACCTAGTGCTCTGATACCATGTTGTCACGGCCCAAAATCTATTAAAGAACGTGATAGCGCCGGACACCACTGTCAGGCAAGCCAACACTAAATAGTTAATTAAATCCTCAATTAATATTTTTGAAATTATAAATTTTACGTCAATTTAACTTTTAAAAGATGAACGTTAAAGAATAATAATAATTATTTTCCAATTTCAATACTAAATATCCCATAATCATCCCAGAGCCCGATGTCACAAGTGCATGAGCATTTACTAGGAATTAGAAATACAATGCGATAACTGTTCGGAATACAAATTTGGACAGAAAAGAAAACATAAGTACTTTGAAGGAGACTCTGCTAGCTGCGGATCATCTCGTAAGATGCAGCTCACCTAAGTTCCCGTATCAACCACGCCATTGCACCCACGAGGCCACTAGACATGCATGTGCCTGTACAACAAAACGTACAGCAAGTGTAGTATGAGTACGAAAACAACGCGTACCCAGTAAGTATGATAAATCATGGATTTACAAGGCGACTGCAAACTCAATAACATGAAGCAGGTAACAATTTTTTTGTTAATAGAAATTTCCAAATATTTTTTCAACTTTTAACAATTTACATCCCCGGCCAATGAGGCCACATAAATTATCAATAATTCCAAAACAATCAATCAAGTCATGCGCAAATCATGCCAAGGTCGTACGATTCGATCCAACATAATATTTAATTGTGCACAGCCGGAGGATCGAATGACACAAACCATAGATGCATCTTTTTAATCTGCCGAGGCATTCAACTCGTTCCACAAAAGATAAGCACATGCAAACAACCAAATCAAGAATTTGTTAAGGGTTAATGTTTCAAGAAATATCAAATTGTCATTGACGGTCAAGTGGCCTGCCCTCAACTCAAGTAGGCGGAGTTTACCCTTTTTAAATTCCTTTATCATGTTCCAAGATGGCTTAGACAATTAAATTAACACGTAGGATGCATGCATCGCAAATACCACATGATTTGGGTCCTAGACTACCCAAACATAAGCATAATAGTAGCTACGCACGGTCTCTCGTCACCTCGTGCGTACGTAGCCCCCACAAATAGAAGCATGTAATAATTTAGTGCAACTATGGGGTTAATTCCCTCTTACAAGATTGGAAAGGAGACTTACCTCGTCTCAAGGCCTACTTTCCGGTCCAAGTATGAGCTCAAACCCCCAAATCGGTGCCGAACAATCCAAAACTATTCAAATGGTGTATAAACCAATCAATATACGCTCAAAAACTCATATTCCAACTATTAAGGTGATTACCCAACCCTAAATGCAAGATTCCTAAAATTCACCCCCCCCCCCCTACCGAAACCCATAACCTTATGAAGTCAAATATATGAATTTTTACCAAATTCCATAACTATTTTCGTGGTCAAATCTCATTTTTATCCAAAATTTAGGTTTTCATCTAAACCTTTGATTTCACCAATTTTTACATTTTAATCTATCCATAATCTATGTATTAAACTCATGTTGTGTAGAAATTACTTACCTCAAAGTTCTAGGTGAAAACTCTCTTCCAAAAGCTCCAAAAATCGCCCAAGAGATGAAAGGAAATGAGCTAAATGGTCTAAGTCTCAAAACTAATAAGATGTGCACAAGCCTCAGATGTCGCATTTGCGACACCTGGTTCGCAAATGTGACGGTCGCAAATGCGAACATGGGCCTCCACTGCCAAGGTCGCAAATGCGACCAATGAGTCGCAAATGCAGACTCTACTGAGGTCGCAAATGCGGACTCTGCTGAAGTCGCATATGAGACCAAAACATCGCAAATGCGAACTCTGCCTCAGGTCAAGCTCCATCACAATTGCGAAGCCCTTCTCATAAATGTGAGGTTCGCAAATGCGAACAAATTCTCGCATTTGCGAGACCTGCAATTGCTGCCAAGAAACACCAGAAAAACTGAGTTTTTCTCATCCTCCTGAACGTTCGAAACTCACCCGAGCCCTCGGGGCTCCAAACCAAACACCCCCACAAGTCTGAAAAACATAACACGAACTTGCTCGAGGCATCAAATCACATCAAACAACGTCGAATTCATGAATCGCACCCCAATTCAAGCTTAATAAACTTTAGAACTTCAGCTTTCAAATTCGATGCCGAAACCTATCAAATCACGTCGGATTGACCTCAAATTTTGCACACAAGTCACATTCGATATTACGGACCTACTCCAACTTCCGAAATCGGAATCCGACCCCGATATCAAAAAGTCCACCTCCGGTCAAACTTCTCAAAAACCTTCAAATTTCTAACTTTCGCCAAACAACTCCAAAATGACATAGGGACCCCCAAATCTACTTCCGGATGCGCCCCCAATACCAGAATCACCATACGAAACTATTCCCAAACTCGAAATCCCAAACGGACATTGTTAACACAAAAATACATCTCCATCCCAAATTCATGAAGTTTTTCCAAAATGTGAACTTCCACAATATGTGCTGAAACGCTCCCGGGTCATTCAAAACCTGATCCGAACATACACTACGAACCTGCTGGAACCTTCAAATCCATTCTGAGGTCTTTTACTCAAAAAACCAACCTTAATCAATTCTTCCAACTTAAAGCTTTCGAAATGATAATTTTCTTTCCAAATCAAACCCGAACTTCTCGAAATTCAATTCCGACCACGCGTACAAGTCATAATACCTAAAGTGGAGCTGCTCATGGCCCCAAACCGCCGAACGACACGCTAGAGCTCAAAAGAACCGGTCGGTTCGTTACAGTCGTAGATTTAAACTTATCTCTGTAAGGTTTTGGCACAGCAGCAAAGGCTAAGCATCCAAATGTTTTCAAGTGATTGACAAAAGGAGAAACACCATGCAAGAGCTCAAAAGGGGATCTGTTATTCAACAAAGGGGAAGAGAACCTATTTATCAAGTAAGTGGCAGTTAAGATACATTCACCCTAATATTTGACCGAAAATTTGGACTGAAAAAGAAGAGCTCGGGTAGTTTCTAATAAGTGTTTGTGTTTCTTCTCCACTACACCGTTTTGTTGAGGTGTGTGTGAACAAGAAGTTGGTGTAATATCCAATGAGAAAAATATGAAATTGTTATAGAACCACTGCCCAACTCAAAGGCATTATCATATCTAATATTTTTAACAAGGCAGCCAAACTGAGTCTGAACTAGGGGTGGGCGTCGCTCGGTTCAGTCAGCTATTATGAAAGTACAGTTCTATTTATCGATTTTTAGTTTTGTAATATTAATAACCAAATCAAACCAAAGTATTTACGGTTCGGTGCGGTTTTTTCAAGGTTCGGTTCGGTTAGTTCTAATTTAGTTTTTCGGTTATTAATGGTTGAATATTTTTATATCCGATGTAGACTACGGATCTTTAAGTCGGCCTCTGGCTAGCAGTTATAGCTAAACAAAATTGCAAAGAAAAGCTTTTTCCCTTCCAATTTCCATATGAAAATCAGAAAGCTGTAACAGTGACTAATCTCTTTGGCATGCATTCTGATACAGAAAATGGAAATACAAACCAAGAGATACACCATTTATGTAGCTGAATATAGATAGACGTGCCATTGAAAGATTTCAAAATAAGGAAAACTTAGAAGAAGGAGGTAGCCACTAACCTGAGGAAAAAGGATGAGCGACGAGCTGAGGAAGAAGGCGTCACAACAGTCGGGCGTCGGCAGCCTGTAGCAGTCGCACAGAGTGACAGAGGAGGAACCCTAATTTCTAATTTCTAAGGAAGGGAAATGGGAAGTAACGTAAGTCTTAGTCTGTAGGCTAATTAGGCTTGGGGTTTGGGTAAATTGGGTGGGCTTCAGATAGGTAACGTAAGTTTTTGACTCTCAAGAACCCATATGTTCAAACCTATTTTTCTCAACTCATACCCAAAATTTTGGTTTTTAGGTTTAACCGAAAATCGAAACACCAAAACCGTAAACCGCACCGAAAAACCAAAATTTAATAATTTAAAAATCGCACACCGACCGAATAATCGATTAAACCAAAACCGAAATTCGCGGTTCGGCCGGTGTTTTTCGTTCGACCAGTATTATGCCCACCCCTAATCTGAACCAAATGTATGAAAGTTTTAAGTATAGTGAAGGCATTTGCCTTAAAGGATAAAAGATGGGTCCAGATTGCCCTAGTATTGTCATCTACAAAAGTAATAAAGTATTTAAATCCATTATAGGTATGGGTATGGTGTGGTCCCCAAAGATCAACATGCACTAGTTGAAACGGAGTGGAATATTGAATGTTGCTCTCAAGAAAAGGTAGCATTTGCTGCCTTGCCACGGGATATATTGGGCACATAAAGGTTTTTTCTTAGGTAGCTTATCAGATAGGAAAGGAACTAATTTCATTTAAGCAAAAGGCATATGACCTAATTTTAAATGACATGCATAATCAAAAGATAAAGCAGAAGGTAAAACATTGTTAGACACATCAATTAAGGAATTCACAGAACTAGAGTGAAAACTACTCTTATTTGAATCATTAATCATGGCAGTTATGGTATTTACAAGTGAAGAATCATAGGAATCAAAGGGTGAAAGATTATCTGAGTGCAAGAGGTATAACCCCTTCTGAAGCCTACCAAGAACCACTGGATTCTTCAGAAAAGGTCCTGCAACAAGATGCAAGCAAGAGGAGGCAATAAGGCACTACTAGATGAAGCAACAATCAGAAAGAGAGAGCAAATTATGATGAAACGAAGGTACAAACAGAGAATTTGAAAGAGATATATCAGAAGAGAAGGAAAGGGTGACAGTACAGGTTACCTTAACCTTGTAACCATTAGGAAGGGTTACAAGATAAGGAAACATGTGATGTCATGTGATTTGTAGCACCTGAGTCTATAATCCAAACACTACTCTCTATCCTAGATACATTTCAAGCAAAAAATCCATCAGAACGAAGATCGGCAGAATTCAACATACCTACAAAATTTGCAGACCTTGAAACCAATTCTTGAGGTGCAGATGACACCTTTGTCTGCTGAATGAGAGAAAGGAGATGCTCATACTTCTCCTTAGTTAGCATACTACCTCCAATATCAGCCTGGATCACCTTGGAATCATCTGCGCTAGAACCCTCAGAATTCCCCACCATTTGAGAATCAGAGACTTGAGCATAAGCGGCAGATCGCTTGAACTTTGTCCCAAAACCAGTAGGGTACCCATGTAACTTGTAACAACGATCAATTGAATGCCTCGGTTTCCTACAATATTTGCAGATAATACTGGAATTGGGTTCTTAGTAGTCTCAAAATTAACTCTTTCAGTGTAGGGTTTCTAAATGGTAAAAGGAAGAGATTGACCATAGGGCTTCTGTACAATAGTGGAAAAGAGGCAGACTCGGAACTGAAAGAAGGAACAGAAGTCTGGACCTCAGCCTGACTTTCATCTTCAATAAGCAATGCATATACACTGTGAATATTAGGGAGAGGATTCATCATCAAAATGTTCCTTCTAACATTAGAACTTTAAAAATTGGTGAACTTTTTGATCTTCATCTAGTTTATGAAAACCTTCCTTACACCCACAAACACAAGGAGGATAGGTGATGGAGAAAGCCAATTCATCCCAAAGCTTTTTGATATTACTGAAATAGGAGGCTATATTGGATGAACTGTGAGAAAGTGAAGATATTTCCTTGCGTATTTGCAACACTTTACTTCCATTTGGCTTTCCATAACGTTGTTCGATCTCCTTCCATAGTTTTTGGGCAGATTGAGTATACATCACGCTTTCTTTGATTTCTAAGTTTAGGCTATTTAGAATCCAAGTTGTAAACCATATCGTTGCACCGACACCAATCCTCATATAGAAGCGAATCCGCACTGGGTTTAGCAATCGTCCCATTGATTAAACCTAGCTTGTTCTTACAGAAAAGGCCTATGAGCATACCTCGACACCAGTTTCCATATCCTAATCCATTGAAAGTACTGGCTATAATAACAGTACCAGGAGAATTTGATGGATACAAATAAAGTGGGAGGCACAGCTCTATAGTTGACGATGCAAACTCAGAAGTTGTAGGGGGACTACTCACGTTCGAAGAAGTACCAGTAGTACTCATCTTTTTTTTCAAATTAGGGTTTTGAAATGTAGGAAAAAAACAGCAATCAGTCAACTTATTTACGAAGCATAATGGAAGAGAACAATACCAGACTTCTCAACAGAGTGAAGAGAAGAAAAGAAAATCTGTGAAAAAATTCCGACGTTATCGTCGCCGGAAAATCAAAAAACTGCGATTCAAGCCACAACGGTAACACCGGAAGAATCACCACACAGCGATCTATCAAACTCCGAGCTATGATACCATATTGACAAGAAAAATGAAAATCTTTGTGACAATTTCCAAAAGCCAAACCCTAAGAACATGATTAGGAAGCAAATCGTAGAGAGAAATATCTAAGATTTCATTGATATTCTGTTTTCAGAAAAATGAATATTACACATGTGCAAATAAAATTCTCTATTATATACATAAGGAATACAGCCGGGTCGGGTCAATCACTTAAATAGAAAAGATCTGCATACTGCCTAGTTATGGAGGCCTTTGTCTTTCTTGGGACGATAGTACTCTATTAGGCTGCAACTGAACACTTTGGAATTCAATAAGTACGAGTAAGTTTTTACCGACCATTCAGCTTTATCGTATATAAATGTTTTACCCTTAAACTTTGGATGTTATTTTCTTAGATCTTGTTGCTCTATTGTCACTTTTCCATCTACCATACTAACGTTCGATTATTCATGTGGCTTTCTTGTGTTGCTGGAGCATTATCCTCCAGCACCTTCCAAAAATTATAAAACACATTTTGAATGTGAAGTTCTTCAATTGTAGTAGTGAAGCAAGCGAATTGAAAGTGTCCAAATATTGAAATTTAATCGTCCTAAATGACAACCACTACCCATTAATTCTGTAACAACAAGAAAAATATTATTCTAGTTCCAATTGAAAGTATCCCAATTATTAGGTTAGACCACTAAAGTTGGATTTCGAGGCCCAAACCAAAATGAGGGAGGAAATATACTCCGAGTACTACAAGATAAGACGAGACAAAATCCAGCGTGGTGTTTTTGGGTAGAAATGGCGTGGGGTAGCCACTATTTAAGTTGGTATTTATTTTTTATCCAGCAATTCTAATGTTGAGCAAAAATAGTCACTACTCTATTAAAATTAATTTAAAAAGATATTTTTACCCTTTCTTCCATTGTTTTTCTTCCCAAACCCTCGCTTCTCTCTCTCAAGTTCGATACCCATTATTGATCTCTCAAATTGTGATCTCTCATCATAGAGTGATTTCAACTAATTCTTCCTAATTTTGCCAAGTGATATAATTAATTACCAGTGTCGCTAAAACTGTTAATAGTTGGGATTTCCTTCACAAAATGCTTGTGGATGAAAATGAACAGAATGGGTGGCTTTCAGGATTACAAGCACCGATGATCTTTGAGTGATGAAATTTGATATATAGTATACATGAGTCCCAAAGGGAAAACTGCAGATTATCAATGTTGCATCCAAGCCGAATCTGACATCAGTCTTATATATAAATTACAATTATTATTATTATTATTATTATTATTATTATTATTATTATTATTATTATTATTATTATTATTTTGTGAAAAGATACTAATAACGTTAGGTTTTCTGCTACGTTATGGATCCTGAACTTACAGTTACAAGTTCAAAAGTTAAGGACACTTGGTCCTGAACTTCGAGTTCCAAGTTCAAAAGTTAAGGACACTTGGTCCTGAACTTAGAATTACTAGACTAACAAGCTCAAAAGTTAAGGACAATACGCCCTGAACTTACAGTTACAAGTTCAAAAGTTAAGGACAATAGGTCCTGAAGTCCTGAACTTAGACTAACAAGCTCAAAAGTTAAGGACAATAGGTCCTGAACTTAGGCTAAGAAGCCCAAAAGTTAAGGACAATAGGTCCTGAACTTAGACTAACAAGCTCAAAAGTTAAGGACACTTGGTCCTGAACTTACAGTTACAAGTTCAAAAGTTAAGGACACTTGGTCCTGAACTTAGACTAATAAACTCAAAAGTTAAGGACACTAGCTCCTGAACTTAGACTAACAAGTTCTTGTCCTTAACTTAGAGTTACAAGTACATAACTTAAGGACAGGTGGTCCTGAACTTCGAGTTCAAAGTTCAAAAGTTAAGGACATATAGTCTTGAAGTCCTGAACTTAGAGTTGCAAGTTCAAAAGTTAAGGACACTTGGTCCTGAACTTTTATGAGCAGAAGGGTGTTTTCGTCCGGACAGGTAAAGTTTATTAAAGCAGTGGATAAAGACTAAAAACATTTTAAACAGTGGCTTAAAAGTAAATACATGTGTTATTAGTGGCTAACCGTTCACTACCCCTGTTTTGGTGTACCTTGACCTAATAAGTTTGAAATCATATTCGGCTATTTTAATGTTGCTGCTTTATACTTCTTCGTCAAATCAAATAGAGCTTTGTTGGAACGGCGCCAACACACAAAAGTCGTTAAAGCCAAAAACGGAAAGAAAAAAACAAGAGTTTCTCCGTCCATCAACAAGCAAATATTTGCAATTTTAAAGTGACAAATAACAGACCCTTTAGCCGTTATATTTGCAAACTACAAATTAATAGCATGTTTAAGGAGCGAAACCTAAATTAATCATCTAGTTTTTTTTTTCTTTTGCATCTTCCTCTATATTTATGTTTCTCGAACTTACTTCATGGTAGTTCATGAAAGGAACATCACCTTGGAATTTTCAATTTGACAGTATTAACTTTCAAATGCCCGTAGCTTTTTCTTAGATACAAACTGGAGCTCCATTGGCAAAAATGTATAAACATCAGTCATCGACAAATTCGGCAAAGAACTATTTTTACAGGCACATTAGCTCAGAAATGACTAAGATAGGAAACTATTTACAAACCCACGTTGGAATGTCTGAATACCAGTGGAACAGACACTGTGGTGTTGCTTCTGATTTCCTCAATCCTTAAGGAAAGATAATCAGATAGGTACTTTTTAGCTCGAATAACACAACCCTTTCCTAATTGAATTGTAAAAAAAGCCTTAAACTTTTCGGAGGCAAAAAGAAGAAAAGAAGAAATCTGGGACACAAACTTTTGTGGCTGCCATGTCACTTTTATATGATCAACGAGGCAAGCAAATTGATACTGAACTAATCAGCTTAAATGGCGCCAAATTTCATTATGACATACAACGCACAGTTTTTGGTCCAATTAGGATACAACATTTTCTCCGGATGCATAGTACGATATTTGGCAAAATTAGCACCATCAAAATGAGAAAATTTGGTGCATGAGAATATAGCTCGTTTGGAAGAATGGTTTTTTTCCCCTCCTTATCTCCATTTAATATGAGCTATATATGGTTTTCTGAAGTGGTCAACACCAGAGATGCTGCACAAGTAACTGCAGCTTTGAATTCTGGCTCTTTGGCGAAAGTAGCTCTCAACAAATCTGAGAAAAAGGTGATTTACATGGCTATTTACTTGTTAGCATTTCTTTGACATCTTTCAAAGATTGGATTATCCACAAGGTCTTTTGCAGAAGGACGGCGTGTTGGATCTGGGTCCATCATTACCTGACAGCATTCACATTTGAACATAGAGAATCAGCATTTGCTTCTATAGATTATTATGGATTAGCTTCATGGTACTTAGTCACGGACAATAAAACAAATCATCTAACTAATTGTGCTTAATTATTTTGAAATATTCTTGGATAATATATGGTACATTGTGCATATTACTGTTGATACCTTCAAGACAGCATGCTGGCTGTACATGATGACAGATGATCAAGTCATATGAAAAGGAAAGCATATAAGCAAATATTATCCACAGATTTATTAAGACAGTAAAAGGGAACAACTTATTACCTTGAGCAGATTCTGAAATTGCAAGGAGTGACCCGGAAGAAGTGGCAATTTCCCCTCCCTGAGGTTTAGAAAATGAGGCCCTGATTCTGGCAGTGGAGACCCTCTAATAAGTTCATATATTGCAGCGCCCAAGGAGAATACATCAACTTTGTCAAGATGATCATAGTTCTCATTAAGTATTTCTTGGGGCATATAACGTGCATCACCCTCTTCAATCGGCTGGCTCTTATCAAGAAGAGTTGCACATCCAAAATCACCAAGCTTATACACACCACTTTTCACATAAATATTATCTGGCTTTACATCTAAATGAGCTACCCCTCTCTGATGTATATATTGCAATGCCTTGGCTACCTGCATATAAGAAAACATCTAAAAAAATAAAGATTTTGACCTCAATTTGAAAAACATTTACCCTCAGCCTTCCCATCCCTAAAATAAAACACACACAGATACATAAGAACAAAACACAAGCAAGGGAAAGTCAAAAGTAAAATGAGGTCAGTAGACACTTGGAGAACTCAAAGCATTTCAAAGAAGACCAACTCAGCAACTCAGACAAGGACCAAAAGCACAAAAGATTTTGCTATACATTTCTTCTGTCTCTCAACAATGTAATACAGTTCCAGTCATGTCTCAATCTAGAGGATAGTAACAAATCATAGGATACATGAGACAAACAGCTTCTCTACCAACTAAATAGGAGCTATTTAGACCCCATATATGATCGATGGTATCAGCTCTTACACCAGATATAAGACTGATCCTATTTTTTTTCCTTTTTCTTTTCTTTTTTCCTTTTTCTTTTTTTGGTGACAACCTATAGACTGATCCTCTTTTCTCACGTGAAATTAAACAAGCACCAACTCGGAGCAGGATTTTTGGGCCACATTATGCATTTGAATGAGAACTAAGTTATTGAAGTAACACCCTTCCGGTAGAAACAAGAAGAATGGAACTAGATTTGGATATTGTATTTTCATGAAACACATTAAAAACATTACGAAATATATCATGTTGCCAGTATTAGGATGGTAGATTAGGTGCTGAATATACTAGTCTACAGTTGCTTCCCTTAATGTGTAACAGGAAATAGCAGGTGGAAATCACACTATTTTAGCAGGTTAAATTTCATAATTGGCGATATGATCATTGGTTATGTAGATAGTCCAAAATCATCTCTTTGGTATAGACAAATTATCATTGTTTTGCAAGATATATATATATATATATATATATATATATATATATATATATATATATATATATATATATATATATATATA
>NC_031989.1:52780337-52792506 GCF_001879085.1 Nicotiana attenuata
ATATATATATATATATATCTTCTACCTTTTCCCATACACTTAGACTGTCAGACTCGGTACATCCCACAAAATAATAGCTCTTTAAAATTCAATTAAGAGCCACACCTGATACATTGCTTCCAAAACTTCTACCTCCGAAAATAGTTTAGAATCTTTTTTGTTGGATAAGCTGTGGTCACAGAGCTCCATTTGGATGTAAAGATGTTCATTTTCAAACCAAGAAGAGTAATAGCCAACCACGTTCTCATGAGGTCCTGTAAGCATACATAAGAAAAGATGTTAAAGAATAATCTCTGGGGTAATTTAAATGATAATATCAACAACAGAAGTAGGTTTGCATGCTACCTAAAGCAGCCAAAGCTTGCACTTCCATTAAAGCCTTTCTCCTGGAAGAACAAAATCAAAATGCATAAATATGACTGAACTGTATTGAACAAACAGCCTGTTTGATATGACATAAAATATTCTCCTTGGTGAAGCCATAATACAAAATTGTGGTCAAATCTATTGGAAATGTTTACCTTGGAGAAAAAACTATATGCCAAACGCAAGAAACAGTACACACATTATGAGCATAGGACAATTTCTAGTCCATTCTTACTTCATATATCTTGCTCCAATAGACAAATAAGTATTTATTATCTCCAATTCTTGGAACTTCTAACAAGCCCCAAGCAACACCACCCTGGCTCCACCCCCAATTTCCACCGCTACTAGATGCTACCAACTAAATGGCCAACCGGACATCACGAAATAACCTGTCATTTGGTAGCTAGTTACAGGATAAGTTATTCATGTATTAGCAGTAACATAATTAATACCATGTTTGGTAGCTTTTAATTACTTTATACAAAAGTCAGCATAACTAATGTTATGTTTGGTTACTTATTTCTATTAGGGGTATAAGTATGCATGGATAAGTTATACAACAAATTTATGTATAATTTATGCAAGGTGGAATGCGGAATAACTAATACATGTATTAGTAATACATGGATTAAACATCAAATGACCAAAAAACCCTCGTATTTATTTTGAATTACACATTGTATAATCAAATAAAGTAATCAGTTAACAAAAAATAATTTTTGCATTACAATCCATAAATTTTATTAATCCATACATACTAATCCTTAAATGACTAATCCCTTCATAATTAAACCATGCATAACAAAACCCTGCATAACTAAAACCTTGCATAACTAAAGCCTGCATAACTAGTCCTTACATAACTAAACTATGCATAAATAATACCTGCATAACTAATTCCTATATTACTAATACGTGTAACCAGCAACCAAACGACCCCTTAGGAAATGATTTTTTTAGGTAAGATTTGTCAACAAAAAAACAAACACTCTATGCTGAACTTTTTTATGCCATATCAATTATCATACAGGTCATAGTGTTCAAAGAAGGGAAATATCACCTATCTGTGTCTTGATGTAACTGTTTCGTGCTGTGTTTCACGGCATACATACATCCATCGATTCTCTTCAAGACTTTGAAAACACGACTGAAGTTCCCGGTACCAATTTGCTGAAAGAAAAAAGGATTTTAGATAGGTATAAAACAAACTTCAGAAAGTGTTGATCGGAGTCTAGAATACAAGCACCAAACATACCTCAACTTCATGGAAATCACTCCGGTACCGCGATAAACCATCATTACCAAAAATAACAGGGTTAAAACCTACAGATTAAATCACAAGTACCATTAGGAATTTGACAGAAAACAAAACAATGACAGCGCCACAAAGAACAGGAGATCACACTTCAATTTACTTTTGAAGCAATAAATTGTTATAAGGAAAATGGAATTCACCAATTATTCAAACTTCATGACCAGTACCTGCGCACTTTGATCTCCGGTTTCCAAAAGGATCAACATCTATCTCTGAAGCATCCCTGAGATAGGGGTTTCTAATGCAAGGAGGAGGCATGACTCGATATCTTAAAGCAATAGCAGATTGTGACACGTAACTGTGACCCTTTTCTGACTCAGTTATCTTTTCTGATTTCGTTGCATCTGTCCCAAAAGTATCTTCCGGAAAATCTGCTAGCTGTTGCTGGCCAGGGAAATCGGAACTAAGAGATGTTACTGATTTAACAGCTGTCAAGATGGACATCATGAAAGGAGACAGTTAGAAAGTAAAATTACAATCTTACCATTAAATATTAAAGATAATTGTGCATACGACAAAATTCCTTACATGCTAAAGTGGAATAGAGAAACATAGATTTCCCGAATCAAACGGTGTCCAACAGTAACAAGGAGACAAGCTAAAAATAGAACCTCCATGTATCAACGATGGCGGAGCCAGGAACTTATACAAGGGGATTCAGAAAGACACTACAATGTTAGACCAAGTAATTTAACCTATGATCGAAATGTTCAACATCTAATATTTGAACCCCCTGTGCCATTGAGCTAGAATTTTCCTCATATCAAAGGGATACAACAGTTTATATATAACCAAAAAACTCAAATTTCTTTGCATAGTACAATTTTTTGATAAGGGATTCAATCGAACCGCCTTATTCCTACCTAGCTCCGCCCTCCATTTTAGCTGCTCGTAAGTCATAAAATATTATGATCACATAAAGGATATTCATACTGTATATTACACAGTATCTTAAACTTTCAAAGACTGTATTCTGCTCTAATTTTCTTCAATATCAGAAAGGGCTATAAGGTAATCATTGATATGTCAATACGCTGGCATAATTCATATGTGCTTCACTGTTTGATTTCGAAGCACCTTATCTCACTGAGTGGCGGAGCTACATGTATTCGAGGGGTGTCAACTGACACTGTTTCGTCGAAAAATTACAGAGTGTAGCTAGGGTAAAAAATAGTTTTATATGGATATACATTATATACTGACACCCTTTGGCTTCTTCGTAAGTTTACTTCTTTATATTTTGACCCTTCTTAATAAAAATCCTGGCTCCGCCACTGATCTCACTCAAACCGATTTGTCATGCCTCAAGAGTACAACTAAAAAATGAAAGATGAGAACGTGCATGATAAAAAAAAAAAACTAAAAAAAAAAAAATTGACAGAGCTGGTAATGATTTCACAGATGAAAATTGAAGAGGAATGGACAACAAAGTAAAAGAATAAGTTATACCTAGTCGCTGCCTCTTTCTTGCTACAGTTTGAAGCTTCTCAGGTGATTTAGGACAAGGCATACAATCATCCTGACAAAAAAGAAAGGAAAAACGCAAAATATGCCATACTGAAATTATAGCTGGCACATAGAATTTAAAAAAAATCACAATTTCGAACACTCTGGTAAAGAAATTACCTTATTACCACTAAGCCCATTACAAATTGCAGGTGCATCTGGTGTTAGGTAGTCGGGAGTACTGCATCCCAAAAATTAATTAAAAATAGAAAAACAAAAGAGCTATAGGATACAATGTGAAATTAAAGGGAGAAGATTTACTAACCAGAAGAAGTCTTGGCTGAGAATGAAATCCTTGTTATCCCCATCGGCAGCATCAGCGTCAGTATTCGACGGCAAAATTGAAGGGAAATTAGATTGAGCTGGCGGAAGTGCTTCAGAATCCAGAAGTTCCTGGAATCGAGAAGGATTTGATAAAGGAAGAGTTGAAAATGAGGATTGGAGAAGTTGTTGATTAGGGAGGGGAGGAAGGGAAACTTTGGAAAACCCAACAGTGAAGAGTGAACCCTTGTTCATTCTTTTCGTGTTGCTTTTGTTGTTTCTGCGTGGTGTGCTTGTTCGATTTAGGGTTTTCCTCTTCATCGGATGAATATGGAGATTACTGTAGAGAATTTGAATAGTGCTCTTGGATTCACCTCTGTAATGGTGTCAGTGTTTGGGAAATGGGGAATTAGGGGATTTAGCAAATGAGATTCAAATTTGAGCGGGTTTATATATTTGGCTATTATCTGCTGCTTTTATGTATAAGGAGACGGGAAGCTCAGAGCGTGCTGTGTAAGCTTTTCTTGGGCCAATAAAGCTACTTTTAGGCCCAAGGGTCCCAGAACATGGGGTCAGTAGTCACTATGAGTAGGGCTGTTCATTCCGATCGGATATCCGAAATCCGAACCGATCCATTCAATTTTGGATTTCGGATTTCGGATTGGATCGGATTTTGGATTGTGTTTATTAAAATTTTGGAATTCGGATTGGTATATTTTAATCCGATCTGATTCGAAATCCGAAATTATTAGGCAATGTATTAATACTACACTTTAATTTTGAATAGTCAGTACTTCCTTTACATCTTCCTCCAAGTTATTACCTTTACAATTGCTAGATTTAGTTATATTGGCACCATAGTACTCTCATAATTGCATAAACATGAATTTTTCTTAATGTATTGCCTCTTTTACAAAGAAAACATACATATTAGTTTGCAACTTTGAGGCATAATACGATCCAAAATCCGATCCAATATGATATAATTCGGATCGCATTTTCTAGAACCCGAAATCCAAAATTCGAATCCGAAATGTGCTAAATCTGATCCGATCCGATCCGTGCACAGCCCTAACTATGAGTGACTAGTGTTTACCCTAAAACTGGATAACAATTAAACTTATAATATGGTTTTAAGGATACGTAATTTCACCTAATATCAATTGACTAACTTAAAGATAAGTGATGGGAACTGACAAGAATGTAAAACAAACCAATGCTTGGACGGTGCCCTCGAGCCGATGAACCCTCGAGCTTAGTAAAGTAAAAACGATTAAAGAACAACAAGTTGATAAACCAGAGATAGAAATGTTATATTGCCTTGATCAATATGAATGTAAGACGGTTACGAATGATGGGACCCCCTTTATATACTAGAGGATTCCTAATTATAGTGCAATTCTAATTACGGAAGTAAATCTCATGATTGGTACAAATAATCGCCCTTGATTTGATTTTTTCCGAGATTTCCGTCGTGATTGATAGTAGGTTATATAGTTGACATTTACACCTTAATATGACCATGCTTTGTTGTTGTTTTATAGGTAAATTGCCAACAAAATGCTTTAAATAGTGTTCTTTGGTTTTGCAGGGAATATTATATGTGAGGACGCAACACGGAGTGTTTTGGAGGTGATAATGTGAAGAAAACACCCACTCAAGAAGTACCCGAGCATAAAGGAGCAGAAAATGGCCTGGGCAAGAATTCCACCGCGACCGCGGCGGACCGCGGTGCAACCGCGATGGAATAATACACAAAACAGAATGGTCAGCCTTCACCGCGGTCTGCCGCGGCCGCGGTGAACTGTTCACGCACCTGGAAATTTGGGGGCCAAAGTGTAATTTCGGGGAAACTTTTGTAAAACCCTTATAAGATTTAGAAACTCGCCCAAGATGGAGAGAAGCTTGTTTTAGACTACTTTTGGAGGCAAGAACAAGTGTGAGAAGATCAACCAAACATTAGAGTTTTTCTATCTCTTTTATTTTCTTGCAATTACCCGTTATGAATAATTTAGTAGTTTATTCTCGTTTTGTCATGAGTAGCTAAATCCTTTGTCTAGGGTTTTGATGGAACCTATTGAAGGATGAACTTCTTGATTATGTTAATATAGATTGCCAGTTTAATCTCTATTTGTTCAACTACGTGTTTGTTGTAGTTAATTGACAGGATCCTCAATTAGCTGTGCCTATTTAGTGTGCATAACTCAAGAGAGAGTGTATATTTAGGTAGTTGTTGAACATCATCACTCCCAAAGTATAAGAGGGATCTATAACTGCGGGTTTAAAGGCGGGATTAGGGATAACGAAGCCTTGGGTGCAATCTAAAGTGAGCTATAATAAACAAAGCCAGCTAGTGTATCTCGGGAGAGTGCGTCTAGTAAATTATCATGATTACTCGGGAGAGATTTACGGTAAAAGGAGTGCTCATGATTGATAGAGATATTCTGGTGAATTATATGAAACATAACCGGAAGGGATTCCATCAATAGGGGAAATCATAGCCTTAGAACCTTCTCATAATTGTTTACAACTCAAGCATAGTTAGTTTTCAGCTGTTTATCTACTTTCAGTCTTAGTTATTAGAAATACCATCAACTGTTATTTACAACGTTTGGGGAAGTTGATTCCATAGAATTTAGTAAGTCCAACGAAGGTAATTGATAGGTTAATTCCCTGTGGGTTCGACTCTGGGCATAAATACTCAGATTATATTTGCAACATCCGCGTGTCCTTTTATAAGGCATAGTTGGGCGTGATCAAATTTTGGCTCAATTACCGGGGACTTAACGGTGTTATCAATTACGATTGAAAGAAGTACAAAAATTCTTAGTGTAGTCATTTTTCTCTATACCCACTCTTTACATTGAAATTTTAACGTTTGCTGACTTGGTTGCACAGGTGCATGCCTAGAAACTCCATGAGAACTGGTGAAGTATTCGAAGCTCTATCAGACCCCGAAAAAGTTTTTAAGGCCTTGAACCGGGCCAACCGGAAAAGCAAACAGCAACAAAAAATTGAACAATCCGAACCGAAAATGGGAGATCACGAAAACAATCCACCGGCGCCTCTTGTGCCAGAGGCTGCTCTCTATGACTGGGCACAACCCACGGCTGAAAATCTGGCCACAGCGATTGTAGTCCCGCAGATACAGGCTGAATCATTCCAAATCACGAATAACATGTTGCACTTGTTGCAAAACAAGGGACTATTTTCGGGGTCACAAGTCGAAGATCCTCGGCAGCACTTGAAGAATTTCCTGTCAATATGCAAAACCCAAAGGCAGCCCAACGTAACTCAGGAAGCAATCAAGTTGTTGTTGTTCCCATTCTCAGTAACAGGAGCTGCCCAGACCTGGCTAAACTCGCTCCCCATAAATTCCATAACAACTTGGGAGGAGTTAGTCAAACAATTCCACAACAAGTTCAACCCACCCAACAAGACTGCTCAACAAATTGATGAAATTTTGAGTTTTAAACAGAGACCAATGGAGACACTGCATGAAACATGGGAACGCTTTAAGGGGATGCTGGTTGTAAGTCCACACCATGGTGTCCCAGATCTGATGTTGGGACAGCGGTTTTACATGGGATTGTCAGATAGTGTGAAGAACATAGTTGATGCTTCAGCTGGTGGAGCATTTTCGAGTAAAACATGGAGCAAAGGCCAGAGTCTGCTTGACAAGATGGCACAGAATTCGGGATGGATAACCAGGAATGCACCTATCACCCTAGTGGTTCACTCAGTGCCTTTAGATCCATCTAACTCTATGGCTGAAAATATGGCTACCTTATTGACTCAGATGAGTATACTCACCAAAAAGGTGGAAAAGTCAGGGCAGAAGCAGCAGGAACACATTGTAGACACTACCAATGGGGCTTGTGTGCATCTTGCATTAGTCAGCCAATTGGTAATCAGTGGAATGCAGAACATGATCATCATCACTATCCTGAAGACATGAACTATGTGTCTAATTATGGAGGCCAGAGACAGGGTGGTCAGAATTGGGGCCAGCAAAATCAGCAGTACAGGCCAGCCCAGCCACAGTTCAACACTGGGAACATGGGAGGTATGAGACCTCCTAATAATATGGCACCTTACCCAAGGCCACAGGGATACAATAATCAGAATCAGCAGCAGGGGTATCACCCTCCTCAGCAGCAGCATGGTGGAAGGCAGGAAGATGGGTTTGCTAGACTTGAAGCAATGATGCAGCAGGTTATTGGGTCTAATGCAAAAATTAATGAGAGAGTAGATGCACATGATGCAGCAATCAAGAATATTGAAGTGCAGGTGGGCCAAATTTCGATGTCTCTGAACAATCGTCCTCATGGGACACTACCGGCAGACACACAGATAAATCCAAAAGATCAAGGCCCGAAGCAGCTAATGGCGGTGAGTCTACGTAATGGCAGAGATTTGGATGTAGAGCAGGAGAGGGCTCGAGAAACTAGACAGGCTGAGACACTCATACCAGTGCCCATTGAGCTGGATGAGTCAACGAAACTGACAGAGGTGACAGTCCAGCCTGCCCAGGAAGGAAATAACACTCAGATTGAGACCGAGAAAGAAGCTGAGACAGCCCAGGAGCCAGTAGTTGATGTGGCAGCTGATAAAGATCAATCCTCAAATGATTGGGAAGAAGAGACCTCCTGCACCCTTCCCTCAGAGGCTGGCTAAGTACCAAAAGGAGGAGCAATACAAGAAGTTCTTTGAGATGCTGAAACAAATCCAGGTAAACATACCATTGATTGATGCTTTGAAAGAGATGCCTTATGCAAAAATGATGAAGGACTTAATGTCCCTAAAATTTGATTTCCAAGACTTGGCCACAGTTACTCTTACTCAGACTTGTAGTGCAGTGGTGACTAGACCAATTGCGGAAAAGCTGTCTGACCCAGGGAGCTTCACAATTCCATGCACTATAGGTAATTTTGCTTTTGCTAAATCACTGTGTGATCTAGGGGCCAGCATCAATCTTATGCCCCTGGCGATTTATAAGAGGCTGGGCATTGGAAGAGCTAGACCCACCTCTATGTTGTTGCAGCTGGCTGACAGGACTGTGAAAAGACCCTCTGGCATCTTGGATGATGTGTTGATTCAGGTAAGGAAATTTGTGTTCCCTGCAGATTTTGTGATCCTAGACTGCAAAGTGGATGAAGAGATTCCCATAATTTTGGGAAGACCATTCTTGGCAACAGGGAGAGCTCTCATTGATTGTGAGACTGGGGAGCTCAAGACGAGACTGAACGACGAAGAAATAACATTCAACGTGCAGAAATCTATGAGGCGACCAAGTGAATTCGCCAATTGCTCTCTTATTGATGTCGTGGATGTAATAGTAGAGACTGATGATGCGATGCTGACCATTGAGGACCCCCTTGTTGCATGTTTGATGAATTTGGATGAGGCAAATGGAGAGGATCTGGCGGAATGGGTGTTGGCATTAGAGGGTAGAGGGTTCTGGGATAGAACTCTAGAATTTGAGCCCTTGCACTTGGAAAATCGAGAAACTCTTCTAGCCAAGCCATCCATTGAAGAACCACCAAAGCTGGAGTTAAAGCCACTGCCTGCCCATCTCAGGTATGAGTTCCTTGGACCTGACTCTACATTACCTGTTATTATCTCATCTAGTTTGTTAGATGTGCAGGCACAACAACAATTGCAGGTACTTAAGGAGTGTAAGACTGCCATTGGGTGGACCATGGCAGACATAAAGGGGATCAGCCCCGCCTACTGTATGCACAAAATTCTACTGGAAGAGGGACACAAATCTTCCAGGGAACACCAAAGAAGGTTGAACCCCAATATGAAGGAAGTGGTGAAGAAAGAAGTAATCAAGTGGTTAGATGCGGGAATCATTTTCCCAATCTCTGACAGTAGTTGGGTTAGCCCAGTTCAATGCGTACCTAAAAGGGGTGGCATGACGGTAGTTAAGAATGATAACAATGAATTGATCTCTACAAGAACCATCACGGGCTGGAGAATTTGCATGGATTATAGAAAGTTGAATCTAGCCACCCGTAAAGACCACTTCCCACTTCCCTTCATTGATCAGATGTTAGACAGGTTGGAAGGGAGGTCACACTTCTGTTTTCTGGATGGGTACTCAGGGTACAATCAGATCTCCATTGCACTGGAGGACAGAGAGAAGACCTCTTTCACTTGCCCGTATGGCATTTATGCCTTTCGGAGGATGCCCTTTGGCCTATGCAACGCACCCGCCACATTCCAACGGTGCATGGTGGCCATATTCACTGACATGGTAGAGTATATAATGGAGGTGTTCATGGATGACTTCTCAGTGGTGGGGAACTCGTTTGATGAGTGCCTGATAAATCTGACTCGTGTGCTGAAACGGTGTATCGAGACTAACCTGGTTCTGAATTGGGAGAAGCGCCACTTCATGGTACAAGAGGGTATAGTCTTGGGGCACCGAGTGTCAAGCAAAGGAATTGAGGTGGATCGTGCTAAAGTGGATGTGATAACAAAGCTGCCCCCTCCAACTTCAGTCAAAGCAATCAGGAGCTTCCTCGGGCATGCCGGCTTTTACCGGAGGTTCATAAGAGACTTCTCAAAAATTGCCAACCCTCTCTGTAAGTTGTTAGAAAAAGATCACCCTTTCTTGTTTTCTAATGATTGCAGGGTAGCATTCGAGGAGCTGAAAAAGAGACCGGTCACAGCACCTATCCTAGTTGCCCCCGACTGGGAGCAGCCATTCGAACTCATGTGTGATGCTAGTGATTACACAGTGGGGGCAGTGCTGGGACAGAGGAAAGACAAGCTGATGCATCCAATCTACTATGCTAGTAGAACGCTGAGTGGAGCTCAGCTGAACTACACTGTGACGGAGAAGGAAATGTTGGTTGTGGTGTTTGCCTTCGATAAATTCAGATCATATCTGATTGGCTCTAAGGTAATTGTATACACTGATCATGCAGCTCTCAGGTACTTGATTGAGAAGAAGGAGTCTAAGCCGTGCCTGATTCGTTAGGTGCTGCTATTGCAAGAATTCGACCTCGAAATTCGTGATCGTAAGGGCACAGAAAATCAAGTCGCTGATCATCTATCACGACTTGAAGGAGCTGAAAAATCAGTCGAGGTCGAAGATATTCTGGAAACCTTTCCAGATGAGCAGTTGCTCGCTACTAGTCTTGAGGAAGCGCCATGGTATGCAGACTTTGCAAATTACCTGGCCTGCGGTATAGTTCCATATGACCTCTCATCTGTACAAAAGAAAAAGTTTTATCGTGATTGCCGCATGTATTATTGGGATGAGCCTTATCTGTTTAGAGTATGTGTTGATAATATGATCCGGAGATGTGTCCCCGAGATAGAACAATCTTCTGTTTTGCAGGTTTGTCACGCATCTGCGTATGGAGGACATTTTGGAGGGGTCAGGACAGTTGCGAAAGTGCTAGAGGCCGGATTCTTTTGGCCAACGGTGCTTAAAGATGCGCACCAATGGGTGAAGGGCTGCAATGAGTGTCAGCGGACCGGGAACATTTCCCGTCGCCATGAGATGCCCATGAACCCGATTCAAGAGGTGGAAGTGTTTGATGTTTGGGGGATTGACTTCATGGGTCCCTTCGTCAGCTCCTTTGGCAATAAGTACATACTTGTTGCTGTGGATTACGTGTCCAAATGGGTAGAAGCTGCAGCGTTGCCCACTAATGATGCAAGAGTGGTGGTGGAATTTTTGAAGAAGAACATATTCACCCGCTTTGGGGCACCAAGAGCGATTATCAGTGACGGAGGCACTCACTTCTGTAATAGAGCCTTCGAGAAGTTGCTTGCAAAGTATGAAACGCCACAAGGTGGCTACCCCTTATCACCCGCAGACTAGTGGGCAGGTTGAAGTGTCCAACAGAGAGATAAAGAGTGTGCTAACCAAGACTGTGAACGCCACAAGAACTAATTGGGCGAAAAAGCTATATGATGCACTCTAGGCCTATAGAACTGCTTTCAAAACACCAATTGGTAAGTTACCATATAAGTTGGTGTTTGGAAAGGCATGCCACTTGCCAGTGGAACTTGAACATAAAGCGTGGTGGGCGTTGAAACAGCTGAACTTAGATATGGAGGCTGCAGGCACAACAAGAGTCACGGAATTGCATGAGCTTGACGAGTTCAGATATCTTGCTTTTGAGAGCACAAAATTGTACAAGGAGAGAATGAAGAGGTTGCATGACCAGAACATTGTTGAGCGACATTTCAAATCCGGGACATGGTATTGCTCTATAACTCAAGACTACAGTTGTTCCCTGGTAAGCTTAAGTCAAGATGGTCTGGTCCATTTCGAGTGGTAGAAGTTTTCCCTTCAGGAGCTGTGGAGATTGCCTCCGAGAAAGACTCTCACACATTTAGAGTCAATGGGCAGAGATTGAAGTTATACATAGGCATGAAAGAGCCAAAGGCAGTGTCTGAGACAAATCTGACGGAACCTCAGAGGTCGAGCGAGCCTTAAATGCGCTTATCTGCGTGGTGCCGCGACGTTAAATCAGGCGCTGCGTGGGAGGCAACCCACGAATGTGTTGTAAGTGTGTTCTTGTAACTTCCCATGTATATAAAAAAAATTTAAAAAAAATCAGCGCCAGCACCACGATCGCGGTGAACCGATAGTATTCTGCCTCAGGTTTTAAATTTCACCGGTGAAGCGAGAGTATACTGCCTCCAAGTTTAAAACCCCTCCGCGACCGCAGTGGACCGCGGTCGACCGCG
>NC_031989.1:52792526-52819632 GCF_001879085.1 Nicotiana attenuata
GGGGGGGGGGGGGGGGGGGGGGGTACCAGGTATTTTATTTTTTTTCATTTTTCTTTTTTTTTCTTTTCTTCTTCGTTTAATTTAATAACCCAACCCCCCCCTCCCTAAAAAAACAAAACATCCGCCCCTTCCCCTATTTTCCATCTCTCTCTCTTTCTTCACAACCCTAACCCCAAACCCCTTCTTCCTCTCCTTCTTCTTCACTCATACTTACATTCCCCCACCTCCATTCCTCTCACCCATTCTTCACCTAAGGTATGTACTTACCTTTCCTCTCTCTTTTCTCTAGTTTTGTGTTGTATTATGTTGTAACTTATGTACTTTATGGTGATATGGTGCTATACTTGTTGGTAGAGCTTTATAGTTTCTTATTGTTTTTCTATTTTAATTTTGTTTTTGAGAATGTTTGGTGAAGGGGCTGTGTAATTAATGTTTAGAATGGTGGTTGTTGGTAGGTGATTGAATGCCACAAGTGTGGGGTGTATTGGTGTAATTGTATACTTGATGTGGGAGCGTTTTGATAGATTCACGAGGGCTAAATGTGTTTGGATAATACCTTGCCCACATGTTTGGGAAATTTCCCCAATGGAGTTATAAGGAGCTAATGTTGATGTGGTTGTGGTGAAGTCTGAGTAACCACCCATAGTCACACATTTCGCGCACTTACTAATCGGCGTTTCTCTGTTTTGACAGGCACAATGAGTTCATCTCGAAAGAGACGCAACACCGGGTCCTCCGCTAGTGGACCAGGAGGCTCCTCACGAGCTAGGAGCCAAGCCAGTGCACCCCAGTTCGATAGCACTCGGTTTGTATCCAAATCAGCGGAGAAAAGGTACAATCAGAAAGCAGCTAAGAAGTTGCTCCATGAGGTTCATATTGATCGGACTGCCTTGGAAATGGAGTGCCCAAATATGTTTAATGAGTTGAGGAGGTGTCAGCTGGACATCTTCTTCGAGGTACCAGAGGAGGCTAATATTCAGCTGGTGAAGGAGTTTTATGCGAACTTGCCAGAACATGAGAATGGGGTTGTGACTGTGCGCAACACCCGGGTTAATGCATCTATAGAGGCCATCCGCCGAGTGTATCGCCTCCCAGCATTCACGGGTGAGATGGATCATTACATAGCTTATCACCGCCCGAGGACTGAGTGGGCACCAATTCTTGATGTAATCTGTATCCCTGGCAAGTTGTTTAAATGGATAACGAAGTTGAAGACTCTGCACTCCCAGTCCCTTAATTGGGAGGCAAAGTGCTGGCTCACTGTCATCAACACCCGCCTGCTACCCTCCAGCAATACCACTGATGTGAATGGGCCACGGGCAGCGATTATCTACTGCTTTATGACACACCAAGATTTTGATGTCGCCCGAGTCCTCCATGATGAAATGTTCATTAGATCGCCTGAGCTAATCAAGGGCCACTACTTTCCTTCGTTAATCACCCGGCTGTGCCGTCTTGCTCAAGTCCCTGAAAACCTTCGAGTTGATGGGAAATTGCCTCTGAAAGCCCCATTCCGGGCTAGAAAAATTGGACTCGAGGGAAGAGAGCCGGTGGCGGACAGTGATGATGATTCAGATGATGATGAGGATGATGCTGAGGTAGCTGAGGTCCCCCCTCCTCCGAGAGTTGATGTGGCAGGCCCTTCACAGCCACGCAGGAGCACCCATATGACAGTTTTGGAACAGGATATGGCTGGGTTGCGTACCTCAGTCATTGATTTGGGTGCCCGTGTGGATGCAGTGGCTGAAAGACAGGTGAAGTCGGAGAACAAATTCTTGGGCTGGTTGAGAGCTCTGGGACGTGCTTGCAACGTGAACCCAGACACCGTCTCCGACCAGGAGTGAACTATCAGGGAAGTTCCTTTACCTCACTGTTCTTTATATTTTGAAGCCATGGGGACATGTCTTCGTTTTAAGTGTGGGGTGGGGGATACTTCATTGTATGTTTGTAATTGTAACAATTGACTGTTTGATTTTGTTTGTTTTGTCTTGCTTTGATTGTTTTGGTGTTAGAGTAATAGTTCATTAGGAAAGTTAAAATAGTAAGTGACTTGTCCCGACGATGGATCTCTTTCGACGGGGTTCTTTAGGGACTAAGTCGGAAAAAAAAAAATAGAATATGGAGACTCTTCCTGATGACGGATCCTTTAGACAATTTTCTTGAGGGAAGTTAGTCTAGAGAAAAGACCAAAAAGATTTTTTTCATTTTTTTTTATTTGTAGGTAGTGTAGCAACTCCCCCTTGGTTTCTCTTTGGGCCACGGTTCTTTTCCAAGGGTTTGACTTGAACCGGGTATAGGTAGTTTTTGTTTTTGTTCTTTTTAGTTTTAGGTTAGGATTAATGGGCTATGAGCTAAAATCGAAGGAAAATCCCTTAGCGTTTCTACACCTGAACACGATAGACACTAGAGTGTAACGCTTAGCTTCAAGGGTTGAATCTTGTTTAAGTGCCTTAAAATTGTATGTTTGTATCTAACTTGAACACTCAAAAGAGAATGTCTTGATAAACTAATCCGGAGTGAGTCATATGCCATGTGTGAGTGAGTTTTACTGTACTCCATGATTCACAATTGATGCCGAGAACTTGCCCTGTGTGTTTGCAAAGCGAAATAGTAGTTTGATTCAGTTTTAGAAGTGATATAGGCATTTTGTTGTTGAGCCAGACATATATAATAAACCCACCTGAATGCATTACATCTTAGTTAACCCCGTTGAGCCTATAAACCTGTTTTTTTGGCAACCACATTGCGAACCTTACCCAATTGTTTGAATAGCCTGCTGTTTGAACCCTTTTACCTCCCAATAAGCACTTGAATGGTATTGAAAATATGCAAAAGCAAAAGTGTGGGGTGGTGGTTTGGTTTTTGAGTGGAACCATTGAAATAGAGAAAAGGTGCTGAATTTTGAAGCATAAAAGAAGAAGCACCACGAAAACAAAAAAAAAAGAGAAAGTTATAAATAATTATAGTGGTTGATACGTGGTAGCTTGTACAAATTGCACCTAATGGATGGGGATGTTTTAAATAAATATGGTGGAGTGTTTGGTTGACACAACTATGATCCTGAAGTTTAATGTAATTGTATTAAAAGTGCTTAGGGAGGTTAGTCACTATATCTAAATATATCCTACCCGTCCCTTAGCCTACATTACAACCAAGTAAAGTCCTATTGATCTTAGACTGAGTGGGCTTGATTAGTAGAGCACTACACTACAGGCAAACCTATGGTGCATCTTTGTGGCATGTGAATGTTCTTTTTGAGAGTGAGCAAATTTTGTCTATCTTAAGTTCCTAATTGTCCTAAATATCATTATATGTGGAACTACTCTCTTGTGTGATGTGAGGGCATGTTATTCACAAAGGAAAGGTAAGTCTTGACTCTTGTATATAGTGGTTTGAGTAAGTACGAATGTTGCATGGTACGAAAGATTTGATTCTTGAGGTAAAGGTTGTTCACTACTAGGTGCAACTTTTGTAAAATGTTCAAGGTTTGAGTCGTTAAGGGAAAAGCTTAGGGAAGGAGTTTAAATGGAGTAGGGTGGATTGCTCGAGGACTAGCAGTGATCTTCGACCGGTTACGGATATCTCACATTTCCGTTATTGCACTTCACTCGAAGTCGGTCATACTTAACCTCGATTGATGCTGGCCTCGGTCTCAATGGACACTTCGATCTTTAGACTCGATGCCTCGTCTTCGGGTATGATTCATTACGAGGCTACCCCCGATGCAACTCCCTAGTCTCGATCAAATAGCAAAATCGGGTAGGCCCAATTTTGACTATATACAGATAGTCCCTCATTTCTTGGAGTGTAACGAGAAAAAACGAGCTGAGCCTTCGATTTTGTGCCCCAGCCAATTATGATGTCACCCTCGTGACGTAAGTGACGGAGGCGATTGAAGCGTCGCGTCTGCACAGTTCTTAAGATCATTAATTAGTGTCAGCTGATGGTCGGCCACTAGTGTTTTCAAACCGTCATAGCAGATATTATAAATAGATCATCTTCATAATTTTCTCTAACTTTACTCTCGAAATTTCTCCCAATCTTCAAAAACTCTTCTACTCCCTTCAAGCTTATCATTCTTCAGGTTCTTCAAATCTCGTTTGCCAATCTTTTCTTAAAACAACAAGTTTCGTCTTCTTCTTTCTTTGAACTCATATAACAATGGCGAAAACATCAAAAATTGTTCCTCAAAAGGAAAAAGCCTCTTCATCGCGGCCGGCCGGTGATAAAACGCTGGTGGAGCCACGCATCGAAGATTGTGTTCCTGGGTCATGCGACCTTGCTTTTGATTTTAAAGTTGAAAAACCCTCGTCGGTCCCTGGCTGTTATAAACCAATGTCGAGATACATATGCTCGATAACTAAGGGAGATCTTGAGCAGGTAAAAAAAATTGCCATTGGGAAAACAAAGAGGTGGTGATTCCGACCCCTGAAGAGGACATCTCTACTTATGTAGAAAGTTTCTTAAGTGTGTACACTTACCTTTTTAATCCGGGTCTCGTCGATCCAGTTATCCTCAACTTCTGCCGCCAGCACCGAATAACCCTAGGCTAGATCCATCCTTCTTTCTGGCGTATCGTTATTTTGCTCCGATTCTTCGTGAGCAAGGTTGAAGGGATGCCTTTTATCCTCGACCATCTCATCAGATAGTACAGCCCCCCATCTCTATCGAGGCAGGTTAATAAGGCTTCAGCGTTGGGCCACCAAAGTGTTGTTCTCGAGCATTTACGAGGACAAGGACCGAGGATGGATGGGTCGGTTTGTCGAGTGAAGACTTCTGACATAATCCCAGCTGAGAAGATGCCATTCCCCGAAGAGTGGAACATGAAGCTTAAGCACAAACTCCGCCCTTGACTACCATTTACTGTTTCATTTCTTTTGCTTTTTTTGTTTATTGATGCTTCTTCCTTCGATGTAGCGTCACTTGGGTGCCTGGTGCAATTCCGAACCTTGAAGGTTGGGTTCGAAAACTGGCCTCGACCTCTTCATACATCGAGCGCTCGTGGCGTGATTTGGAAAAGGGCCGATGGAAGGCCAAAAATCATGGTAAGTCTCTTTTTATGTATTGACGTTCTTCTTTGAAATGTTTCTTTTTTATCTTTTACTCGATTTTCTCCCATATAGGTCTTGGAGATAATGATGTCATGAGGCTGCCCCCATCTAGGGAAGAGGACACCCCGAAGCCGGCTAAGGATAAGAAGAGGAAAAGGATCTCGTCTTCCGATACTCCAAAGCCCAAGAAGAGCAAGGCTCGCAAGTCGAAGAAAGATATCGCCGCCCTTCCTAAGAACGTAGTTCAGCAGCTACGAGATGAAGAAGAGGAGAAAGAAGATGCTAACTACGAGCTGGTGGATCGAAAGAGGAGTGCCGAGGTCCCAAAGGCTGCTGAGCCGATGACGGTCGAAGGAGTTCAGCTTCGGGCCAAAGGGATTTCGGAGGGTGGCCCGAGCAAAGTCCTCGAGTCATCGGAGGCCGAAAATGTCTCCCGCCGTGATGGGTGGTCAGTGGACGTACCTGAAGGGGCCAGTTCTGAGGCTCTTCAAAATGAAGAGAATGACCCAAGTAATCCGCTTGGGGAAATAAATATTGACGATTCACCGTCTCTCCCTTCATTTTCCGAGGGACAAATTTATGAAGCCTAGGACATGGAGACCCCCGATGTGGGAACGACTCACGAAGGGGAAGACCTTTTCCGTGGCTTCTTCACGGGGGTCGAAGAGACTTCAGATCTGGGTGATGCATCGAGTATCTTCGATGAAGCCCATCGACTTTTGAGTCAAGTAAGCCTTAGCTCCCTTCGTTAATATTAGTTTTGTCTTTATTTCTTCTTGTCTGATTTCCTTTCTTTCTCCATAGGCCGTGATGCTTCATCGGGAAGAGTTTTCCAAATTCCAAGCTGAGCTGAACTGGTGTGAGGCTGATCTAAAAAGGCTCACGGAGGATAGAGACGCCCTCAAACTCCTCTATGTGCAAAAAGAAAAGGAGATCAAAGACCTCCGAGCTGAACTTGCCAAAGCTCACAAAGAGCAGACTGACCTGATTGAACAGGTAATGAAGAATTTTCTTAGAATTTTGGTGTGTTTATTCGGGGATGAGGACTAATACTTTGACCCTGTAGGTTCAGCAGAAGGCCGAAAAGATCGAGAAGCTTCGCGAGGAGGCTGAGATGAAAGAGGCAGAGACTTTGGGGTGGAAGCAGAACATGGACTGCCTCGCCTCGGGAAGATACTGCTCGAGCCCAGCCATCTTCAGTTGAGCGTCAACTCAAAAGCGTGAAGTAGGAGAGCTTGGCCCGATCCAAGAAAATTGAGGATGTCGAGGCTCGGTTGGCCGCTGAGCTTGTAAAGGCTGCATCAGAGTAAAGGCCGACGCGGAAGCGGTCGTGGCCGTCTATCGAGTTGATGCTGAAGCCGCTCACGCTCGAGCAAAGGAAATTTTCGATGCTAATCAGGTTCGATCATTCTCTGTTGCCGAGCATGCCAAGTATCAATCTCGGAGAGAGACTCTCGAAGAAATTCATGCTCGTGGTTTTGACCTCACTGCCGATATCGAGAATGCGAAAGTGCTCGAGGCCGAAGCCAAAGCTTTGCTCTCTCATGATGACGACTTCGGGAGCGCAAGTGAATCCGAGAGTGGAGAAGATGAAGATGGACCTCCCGGGGAAGATTAGGCAATTAGAAATTTTTTTTCTTTTTTGGAGACCCTGAGTGGTCTTTGTAAATACTTTTGTATATATGAAAGATCCTTTTTCTTTTCGATTTGTCTCTGATTTCTTTTTTGTGAAAGCTCTGTTTCGTTTTCGCCTTATGATAATTCGTATATACTTTAGGTCTTGTGAGAAATTTGACTCACTTCGTTGCTTTGTGAAAATTTTGTTGAAATCGGATTACTGTAGTCTCTATAATCGAGTAAGTACTTGCTCGAACTCAAAGTAGAAACAACCCTTAGGTTTTGGTTAAGCGAGGGCGGGTCCTCGAGCTCAACAATGTAATGGCTCTTAGGCTCTTGAATCGGGCCGATATGGCCTCAAAAGAGTGGGTTTTTCCCTTTTTTGGCTTAAAAGTTTAATCATATAAAAATTTGTTATGCCTTAACATGAGATAAATCTGTACCCATTAGGATTCAGTGTCATCAAAAAACATTGTTATGCCTTAGTAAGTTTGTTCAATTTGGTATCTCTTAAGGTTTTTGAGGGTTGATGTTATCAAAACCCTATGTAAATTTGCCGAGGGTAGCCCTTTTTTAACCGGTTTTATGAAAGTATTTGAAGGCCTGTTTGATTACGGAATTCGGACATCTCCGAACCGTGTTAGTTTGGCCGTAGCCTTTAACTTGATATTTGCCCATTGGGCTTATTTCTCGATTATACTTCAAACTTGTTCGAAGTATCAATCCCCGAGCGGGGTGGCCGTGGCCTATAAAATCGAGGATCGCCTTTTTAAGGTCTTAAGATTTCGAAGTTTGATAATTCGAGTATGTCGATTTTCGGACGGCAGTCCCCAAGTATGGGGTTAATTGTTCGAGCTTTAGTTGCGATTGGCTCTTGAGCCAGTTTTCATAATATATCGTAAGTACGAAATCGTAAAGTAAAAATCTCACTAAGGCGTGGAACATCTGATAAGGAAAAAGTACTTCTTTCAATAGATCGTTCATGCGTACATGTTTTGTCATCAGGGCTCGGGCAATCTACATGGGCACGGTTCGTTTGACCGTATGGCCCTTTACAAAGTTTTTCTATCGAGACCCTTTTGACACGAAGCATCTTCCTTGAAAACATAACATCCGAGGGTGATGCACCCCTGTATTCGAGGTTGATTGTAAAGAAGCTTCGGATACTGTTGAATTGTCCCCAGGTAGCACATATAGTTGTTGCCTCATTAAAAACCTTGCCGAAAAACCCCATTTGTGACAAAAACCGATCTAAGGGAAAAAGAGTGCAACACATGCTTTAAAACCTGAGGTCTTTGTGTTGAAGAATTTTCCTACATCTTTGATCGAACACCTGTAATAAGTTAGTATCGAATATAAATCAAAAAAGGGAGAGAGTCATACCTTAGCAATAATATTGTTTGAGGAGGGATATGGTCCAATTATTTGGCAGTTGTTCGCGTTCATTGTGCCAAGCTTATAATATCCCTTTTCGATGACACCAAGGATCTGATACGGCCATTCCCAATTTGGGCTGAGTTTCCCCTCGTTTGGATCTTGAGTTAGGGGTGGGCATTCGGTATTTCGATTCGGTATTTAAGAATTTCGGTTCGGTATTTCGGTATTCAGTTTATCAATTGTGTATACCAAATACCGTGCTAAATTATTTCGGTACAGTTCGGTATTTTTTATTTTGGTTATGTACGGTTTCGGTTTAATAATCGCTAAATAAATAAACTTAATTTGGTTCGATACCGTAGCACCAAACTGGAAACAATTAAATTTTGCAGAAAGTATTTCAATGTTGACTTTTCAGATCACGGAACAAAGTAGACAGTTAATTAACAAAGTGTTCAAGCAGATAGAGCCATAGAGGCATCCAGTAGTGTTTGTAATTTTAAGTATCCAAGAGTGCATGAGTGTGCTTGTTTCAATGAAAACACCATATTTAAAACAAAATAAAAACTAAGAACTAGTTTTTGCTGGTAATTGATAACGATTGGTGACAGAAGAACGTAACGGTTTAAACTATTTTGCTTCTGCAATTGAGATTCTGCATAGTGCATACGCCCAGGTAAGGGAATAGCAGAAAAACCTAAGTTAGTGAAAGACTTTTGGGTTATTGGGTTATTCATTATTGGATTGGGTCTTATTGGGTTGGGCTCCAACACTAAAAATACAAAATTTGGCTTTTGGGTCGACACTTGGGTTGGGGCGCTGGGTAGTCAACTCCTACATTATTTTTAAAAATTTGGTATTTCGGTATACCAAATTGTCAAGATTCTAATACCGAGGACCGTACCGAAATACCAAAAATTTAGTACCGAATTGAACCGAAATACCCAAAAAAACCGAAACCAAAATACCGAATTAATTCGGTCCGGTTCGGAATGCGGTATTTCAGATTTTATGCCCACCCCTATCTCGAGTGTTTAGGGTGAATTTTCTCAGAACTAAGTCCCATATTTTGAAGTGTCGAAGAGGCTCTTCGATTATAGTATCTTTCGATTCGCTGTTTCTGGGCGGCCATTCGAACGAGGGCGGCTTCCCGTTTCTCATCTAGTAATTCGAGTCTTGTGTTCATAGCCTCGTGATTTGATTCTTCCGTTGTGTATCGAAACCTGACGCTTGGTTCCCCGATTTCGACGGGGATCGGACCTTCGGCGCCATATACTAAGGAGAATATTTTTGCCCCCGTACTAGATTTTGTTGTTGTCCAATATGCCCAAAGGACTTCGGGCAAAATTTCTCTCCATATCCCCTTAGCGTCGTTCAACCTTTTCTTTAAGTTTTGAATGATGGTCTTGTTCGTTGATTCGGCCTGTCCATTACCACTAGGATGATACGGCGTCGATAATATCCTTTTTATTTTGTAATCTTTGAGGAACTTCGTTATTTTCCTAGCGATAAATTATTTTCCATTATCGCACACTATCTCGGCGGGTATCCCGAATCGGCATACGACGTGATCCCAGATGAAGTCTATAACTTCTTTCTCTGACTTTCTCGAAAGCCTGTGCTTCAACCCATTTAGAGAAATAGTCAGTCATAAATAAAATGAACTTAGCTTTACCTAGGTCCAATGGCAGAGGGCCGACGATATCCATTCCCCATTTCATGAACGACCATGGGGATAAGATTGAATGAAGCTGCTCCCAGGCTGATGAATCATCGCTGCATGTCTTTGGCATTTGTCGCATTTTCGAACGAACTCCTTAGTATCTTTTTCCATATTGTCCCAATAATACTGCTCTGATGACATTGTGAACCAGTGATTCTGCACCGGAATGGTTCCCGCAGGTGTCCTCGTGAATTTCTCATAGGATATAGTCGGTGTCTCCCGGACCCAAGCATATTGAAAACGGCCCATCGAACATCCTTATGTACAATGTTCCATCATCGGCCAATGTGAATCCTGCAGATTTCATTCGCAGAGTCCTCGACTCCTTAGGATTCGACGGAAGTTTCCCATTCTTCAGCTAATCGATGTACTTGTTCCTCCAATCCCAAGTTAGGCTTGTAGAGTTTATTTCGGCGTGGCCTTCTTCGACTACCGACTCTGAAAGTTGTACGACAGTCCCCGGGCTAATTTCATCATCTTCGACCGATGATCCCAAGTTTTCAAGGGCATCAGCCTCACCGTTCTGCTCTCCAGGTACATGTTGTAGGGTCCATTCTTTGAACCGGTGTAAGGTTAGATGCAATTTGTCCAAGTACCTCTGCATTCGATCTTCTCGAACCTTGAAGGTTTTGTTGAATTGGTTAACCACGAGTTGGGAATCACACTTGGCCTCGATGACCTCTGCTCCCAAACTTTTAGCCAACTCGAGACCTGCAATCATGGCCTCATACTCGGTCTAATTGTTACTCAACTTAGGGGTTTTGATAGATTGTCTAATTGTATTGCCTGTGGGTCGCTTCAAAACGATGCCTAGCCCGGACCCTTTCACATTCGAAGCACATGTGCGAAAAGGGTCCACACCCCCGAGGACGTACCAAGAGGCGCTTATTATAGCAAGCGCTAATTTTTCTAAGTGTGGGTACCGGGTCTCTGTTTCACCTAAAGTTCGGCTAACGTAGTAAGCAGGAAATTGCGTATCTTGCTCTTCTCGAACTAGGACACCACTTACTACGATCTCCGTGACTGCCAAATATAAATAGAGTTTCCCGCCTGCTTTCGGAGTATGAAGCAATGGTGGGCTCGAAAGATACCGCTTTAGTTCTTCCACTTCCTGTTGGCATTCCGGGGTCCAAGTGAAATTTTTCTTCTTTTTGAACAATGAGAAGAACCCGTGGCTTCAGTCCGAAGACCTCGAAATGAACCGGCCTAAAGTGGCTATCCGTCCAGTTAACCTTTGTACGGCCTTAACGCTGTCCACGACTGTAATGTCTTCGATTGCCTTGATTTTATTGGGGTTGATCTCGATTCCCCGATTTGACACCATAAAGCCGAGGAACTTGCCTGAACCAACCCCGAATGCGCATTTCTCGAGGTTGAGCTTCATGTTGTATTTTCTCAATATGTCGAAGGTTTCTTGCAAATGTGTCAAATGGTCCTCTGCGCACAGGGACTTAACTAACATGTCGTCAATATAAATCTCCATCGATTTACCTATTTGTTCTTCGAACATTCGGTTTACTAGGCGTTGATAAGTAGTACGAGATTTTTTAGCCCAAACAATATTACATTATAGCAATAAGTACCGTACTTAGTGATAAATGACGTCTTTTCTTGATCCTCCAGGTTCATTTGTATTTGGTTGTACCAGAGTAGGCATCGAGAAAGCTGAGGATCTCATGGCCGGTCGTGGCATCGATCATGCGATCGATATTCGGCAGGGGAAAAGAGTCCTTAGGGCATGCTTTGTTTAAGTCTTTGTAGTCTATACACATTCCAAGTTTATTCCCCTTCTTAGGGACTATAACTACGTTTGCTAACCACTCGGGATACTCTACTTCCCGTATGGATTCTATTTTGAGAAGTTTGGTTACCTCGTCCTTGATGAATGCATGCTTTACCTCGGACTGTGGCCTTCTCTTCTGCTTTACCAATCTGAACTTCGGGTCCAAACTTAATCGATGAGTGGTGATCTGGTGCGGGATCCCTGTCATATCAAGGTGGGACCAAGCAAAACAATTCATATTTTTAAGAAGGAATTTAATAAGTTTTTCCCTAAGCTCGGGAGTTAACCCCTTGCCCAGGTATACCTTTCGATTGGGCAGATGCTCGATCAGTATGACTTGTTCCAGCTCTTCGACCGTTGACTTTGTGGCATCGGAATCATCGGGGATTACAAAGGTTTGAGGTATCATGCAATCATTATCCTTCATAATTTCCTGCTGTTCCGATCTGGTCGAAGCCAGCGACTGTGGTTGCTATTTGACCTTCTGCTTTTCCTTTGATTCTGGTCCCTTTGTTGATGTTAGAGTCGATACGGGTGTCACCTTATCGATTGCAAACATCTCTTTGGCTATTGGTTGTTCGCCGTACACCGTTTTGACCCCCTCGGGTGTTGGGAATTACAAGACTTGATGAAGTATTGAAGTTACCACCCTTATATTATGAATGAAGGTCTCCCGAGCAGCGCGTTGTATCTCATATCACCTTCGATTACATGGAACTTTGTTTCCTGGATAGTCCCAGCCACGTTCACTGGCAACATGATTTCCCCTTTGGTGGTTTCACTTGCCATGTTGAAACCGTTGAGCACTCGAGTTGCAGGCACGATTTGATCCTCAAGGACGAGCTGCTCCACGACCCTCGATCGAATAATATTTGCCGAGCTACACGGATCAACCAACACATGCTTAACTTGAATTTTATTCATAAGGATAGATATTACCAGTGCTTCGTTGTGAGGCTGCTCGATCCCTTCTGCATCCTCATCGTTGAAAGATAAGGTATCTTCTGGTAAGTAGTCTCAGGTATGCTTCTACCTTGTGATTGTGACTTTGGTGCGCTTAAATGTCGGACCGTGAGGGATATCGGCCCCGCTGATGATCATATGAATCACGTGTTGCGGTTCCTCCTGTTCGTTTTTCCTATTTGCATCCCTGTTTCTAAAGTGATTTTTTGCTCGGTCACTCGGGAACTCTCGAAGATGACCTTCGTTGAATAAACTAGCTACCTCCTCCCTTAATTGTCTGCAGTCCTCGGTTCTGTGACCATGGGTTCCATGGTACTTGCACATTTGATTCGGATTCCTTTGAGCTGGATCGGTCCACAGGGGTCTGGGCCACCTAGTATCCTTGATTCGTCCAATAGCGGACACAATATCTGAAGCATCGATGTTGAAGTTGTATTCCGATAACTGAGGTGCTTCCTTAGGCTCAACATGTTTTTCAAAGTCATTCTTACTCATGAGCCCTCGAGAATTCTGACCTCGATCATTCCTTCGATTATTTCGAACGGGATTACGTCCCGGTCCGTTGTTTCTTCGATATACGCTATATGGTTGGTACCGATCTCTGTTCGATCGGAGCTTTCTGTCGATATCTAATCTCTTTGAATCTTGCCTTCGGACCTGTTTGGGTAAACGGAACCGAATGGAGCTCCCAACTGGTCATCTTCGACTCTGATCTTTGATTGGTATCGATTATGCACATCGGCCCAGGTCACCGCTGGGTACTCAATCAAATTTTGCTTTATCGGATCACCTGGGAGCGTTTCGGCGCTTATTATGGAAAGTTGAAATTTTTGAAGTTTTAGAATCTCATAAGTTTGTTTTGAAGTGGACTTTGGTGTTATCAATGTTCGTTTGAGGTTTCGAGCCTTGGAATAGATTCGCATCGTGATTTGTGACTTGTACGTAAAATTTAGCGTCATTGTGGAATGTTTTGATATGATTTGAATGCGTTCGTGAAGTTTGAAAGTGTGAAAGTTTAAGGAAGGATTTTGATCGTCGATTCATAGTTTTGATGTTGTTTGGTATGATTTGAGGCCTCGAGCAAGTTCGCATTAAATCGTGAAACTTGTTGGTGTGATTGGACGGGGTCCCAGGGGCCTCGGGTGTGTTTCGGGATGGTTTCGGGTCATTTCTCCTTGTTTTGTTGCTGGTAAATAGGGTTCGTGAACGCGAAGGAGAGTTGAGGGTCAAGGGTGACCTTACCCTGTGCGAATGCGACAGGGTAGTCGCGGACGCGGTGAGTTGTTCAGTTTGCAGTTTTCCTTCCGCGTCGCGGAAGGACATACTTGAACGCGTAGGAGGAGTTCCAGGCTAGGGGAAATTGGCTATCGCGAACGCGAACGCCATGGTGTGCATGGGCAGGCCTTCTCGAATGCGACGTTGGTCACGCGAACGCGATGAAGGACGGGGCCTAGGCAGATTGTTTTAAGTTGGAGATTTGCTCATTTCTCTCTTGGTTTGGGCAATTTTGGAGAGCTTCAAGGGGAGATTTTCATCATTTATTGCAAGGTAAGTAATTCTCGCACATTGTTAGCTAATTTCTTGGATTATACAATGATTTAAACGTGGAAATTAGTGGAAATTTGTGGGATTTTGAAGACAACCTAGAAATTGGTATTTTTGGAATTTGACCACGGATTGGGAATAAGTTATATATTTGAGTTCATAATGTTATGGGTAATGTTTATCTTTGAAAATTTTCGGAATCTGGGCCCACGAGCCCGAGGGTTAACTTTATTGACTTTTCGAGCGGAGTTGGTAATTGTTATGAATTGGGTTATTATGAGTATTAGCGTATATTTTTATTGGTCTGCACATTGTGTGACTAGTTTTGGAGCGACGAGCATTGGTTTGGGGTGTTAGAATGGCGTGGAGCCGATTATGGAATTTCGGAGCGAGATAATTCTCCTGTCTAACTCTGTGAGGAGGAAACTACCCTAGGTGATGTAATTGTTATGTGCTACTAGTTGTGGGTGCTACGTACGCACGAGGTGACGAAAGTCCGTATGTAGCCAAAGCATGTTATGTCCGGGTAGACTTAAGATTTTATCATGCAATATTTGAATTACTTAAACTTATTCTGCTGGCTTAATTAATTAAAATTATAATTGAACTTGATTTAGAAATTACATATATCTTAGGCCAAGCCTTATCACCTTGAGTTGTTAGCAAGATATTTGAGAAACGGTAAAGGTTGTACTCAAGTACTGAATTGTAAGAGTGTTCTCGTAAATCGATAATTTCCTTCCTTTCTTGTGGAGTGGGCCGAACGCCTCAGCAGTATATAGATGCATCTATGGATCGTGTCGCACGTCCCTCGGCAGTGTACACATTATTCTGCATCGGGCCGAACGACCTTGGTAGAATCGTGCGTTATCTCGCTAGTAGTCCGAGTATTCGCGAGATAAACCTTCCACTGATGCCCGATATTTTATGGTATTTATTATTTATTTGGTATTGACATTTGGTATTTTTTGAGATATTAAGGCAGAATACAAGATCGAGAAATTTATGCTTTAAAAGGTATACTTGAACATTATGAAATTTCAGACTTACTCCACTATTATTGTGCACTTCATACCTGTTATGAATTATCATTTATTATTTGGACCTCTAGTAAGTGTCGATGTCGACCCCTTGTCACTACTTCTCCGGGGTTAGGCTAGATACTTACCAGGTATGCGTTGATTTATGTACTCATGCTGCATTATGCACTAAAGTGCAGGATCTGACATGTCATTTGGTGATAATCTTGGCGCGTACGCACATCTGTTGAGGAGACTCTATATGAGCTGCAATTCAGGCTGTGTATCGCAATCCACCGAGTCCCCATTGTACTATTTATTTTATCCTGTCTTATTTACATTATGGATAGATGTTGTATTATTATTGTACTCCTTAGAAAATGCTCGTGTACTTGTAACACTGGGGTTTGGGGGTTCCTACGGGTTGTTCATTTTTGTATTGTGAAAATATTATCATTTACCATGTAAATTCTATTTCAAACGATTTAATTAGGAAAAATTACGATTTCAAAATACTAAAATGAGTAATTAAGCTGATTCACCGTTGGCTTGCCTAACGGCGGTGTTAGGCGCCATCACGGCCTTCAGTGGATTTTGGATCGTGACATGTATCATATACAAGTAATATACAATTCTGACACAATTCTAAAATAATTGTGATATATTTATCATACAATTCCTTCAACTTCATTTTCTTCGAGTTTCAATTTGAAATTTTACCTAAAAATAACTCTAAACATAATCAATTTCCCTCAAATTTGAGATATAAACTACAAGGTATATTCTCCATTTGCAAGAATACCCGATTCAAACAACTACAAATTCGTAAAAATCCGAATATTAAATCCAAAGTTTCAAAACTTTTTAATATATGTCAATGGAGAACCCCTTGTTGCTGCAATTTCAGAACCAAAATTTTTGCTATTTTCGTTTGCATTGTGAGAGAAGTACCAGTTTTGGGTAATAAGTACGAGGGAGATGGAATGAGATGTGAATTTTTTTTAAAAAATAGATGCAATTTAAATTTTTAGGAGGGAGATTTTGTACATAAATAATAAATATAAATATAAAATATAATTAAGTACGAACCGAAATAAAATTAATTTAAGGTTAGATGTGTTTAGTGAAATATTGGAAGGACTAAAATCATAATTCACCAATAACTGAGGCTTCAAAAGAAAAATTATTGTTTGGAAATTATTTGATGAATTTATGAAAAAAATACATTCTTTTTATAAATAGATATGAAACGAGTTTAAAAACAATTAGAAGTTTTGTGAGTAAAGACTATTACTATTTCACTTATAATACTTTTTACATCACTTTTTTTAACTTCAAGTTAAAGTTAATAATCTATCAAACGTGTATAAAAATTATTGATATGCAAAAAACATTTTAAGTTGAAATTAAAGTAATGAAATATTACCAGCCAGAGGCGGGGGATTTAGAGGTTGCGGGTGCCACACTATTTTATGAACATAGATATAATTGCTATTTACATGATAAAGGTAAGGTTTTCATTTGACCGGTTTGATCCATTTTGGGTTTCAGTTCGGATTTATTCATCTTTTCAAGTTATATAGACAAATCGATCAAGCGAAAATAATTGGTTTTCTAATGATTATGACAATCTAGAGCAAAGTACAAGCTTTCAAGATATTATTACATCACAAAAAATAGGAGAAAATAGTTTGGATCAAAATTAATAATTATAACATTAACGAGAAGATAAGAGCATGCTTACTAATTTAATGACCCTAAAAATTGTAACTAGTTTAATTTTATATATATCTAGCAAATTGTAAACAATCTAATACATTAGGCACATTTACACCAATACACTGACTGATTCTTTCCCTTTTTTTCTTAATTAACTTAGCAAATTGGTGAAAACTAAACTATAAATAATAACACAAAATCCAAATATGTATATAATACATACAGAGGACTCGAAAAAGCGAAAGTAGGGGGAGAAAAAGCTTTTGCGTATGAGTTTGAAATTTGATATTTTGGTTGTTATTTGCTTAAAGGAATTGCTTTCTTTAGTTTAAAAATGAAAAGAATGATATTATATTTAAAAATGGTGAAGAAAAACAAGAATGAAAATATACGAGGCTGAAAGTCTAATATTGAAGCTCGCTGCCGGAAAGAAAGACGACCTCACCTTTTCTGGTGTCACTGAGAGCTATTTGAGTATCCCATAAAAAAATTCAAGTATTTATGGCTGAAAAGCCTAAACTGAAGCAATAAAAGGTAGGAGCATCTGACTAGGATCCGAAACGAGCAGCTGGACACCAAAATCCAGCACTTTACCAATGGCACCAAACAAATGTTTGCTAATCCGGGTGACATCGACTAGTATATAGCTTATTTCTTCTATATATACGTAGGAATATATAAGTTTCGGCCGAGGTTTGCGGGTGGCGTGACACCCCATACTCCTTTAGTAGACCTGCTCCTGTTACCGGCGGGGCTTAAGACCTATTTAATTGGTTTAGATTCATAATCCAAATTATTAGGCACAAAGTTTTAGAAGAAATGAAGTTTTTGGAATTTGTAAACATGTCCTAATATTTATATGATTATAAAATTTTTGAAATTTATAAATTTAATTATGTTATAATATTTAGTTGACTATAAAAATTTATCATTAAAAATAAAATAAAAAATTAAATTGAACAATTTCAAATTTTTAAAAAAATATTATTTTTAAACAGATTCACATAAATTGAACTATCTATACTATATTAAAAGCACGAAGGCCCTTATGAAATGTCGTTCGCCTTTTTTACCCTTTAAAAATAAAGTTTACACTAGACATAATAGTCATTTAATAATTTTTTCCTAATATTTAAGATATTGAAAATAAAAAAATTACTAAATTTTTCCATATTTGACGAAATATATAGGAAATCCTAAAAATATGTAATATTTGGAAACATTTAAAGAACCTCGTATGGTACACTTGATGTAGGCCCTTATATGAGTTCCTACCATATAATAAAAACATAATTAGCATGAAAATATTAAAAACTTATAAAATTTAAAGGTTAAATAAAATGTTGAGATAAATATTAAAAGTTCAAAAAAAATCAATTAGATAATTTCTCATTTATTGAGCAACTAAATATGATCAATATTTATTATGTTCAGTAACTTATATTTTCAAAAAATTCAATATTATAATGAAAGCATATTATTTTTATACAGACTTAGATACACGCGCAAATGACCTTGCCATCCTGCATTAACACTGCTCCAAGCCCAACACGGGAAGCATCACAATAGACTGTATAGGGCCCTGAACCTGTGGGCAAAACCAACATGGGTGCCGTAGTCAGAGCTGTCTTGAGCTTTTGAAAGCTCGCCTCACACTCATCCGACCATCTGAATTGGCACCCTTCTGGGTCAATCTGGTAATCGGGGCTGCAATGGATGAAAACCCCTCCACGAACCGTCGATAGTATCCTGCCAACCCCAAGAAACTCCGGATCTCTGTAGCTGATGCTGGTCTAGGCCAGTTCTGGACTGCCTCTATCTTCTTTGGGTCCACCTGAATACCCTCTGCTGATACAACATCACCCAGAAATGCAATTGAGCTCAACCAGAACTCACAGTTGGAGAACTTAGCATATAACTGACTATCCCTTAGAGTCTGAAGAACCACTCTAAGGTGTTGCTCGCGCTCCTCCTAGATGCGGGAATATATCAATATATCATCAATGAACACTATCACGAATGAATCCAAATAAGGCCTGAACACTCGGTTCATCAAGTCCATGAAAGCTGCTAGGGCATTTGTCAACCCGAATGACATAACCAAAAACTCATAATGCCCGTACCGAGTGCGGAAAGCTGTCTTAGGGACATCGGATGCCCTAATCCTCAACTGATGGTAGTCAGATCTCAAGTCAATCTTGGAAAATACCTTGGCACCCTGAAGCTGATCGAACAAATCATCAATCCTCGGTAGCGGATACTTATTCTTGATTGTTACCTTGTTCAATTGCCGGTAATCAATACACATTCTCATTGACCCATCCTTCTTCTTAAGAAATAACACCGGCGCACCCCAAGGCGAAACACTGGGTCTAATGAAACCCTTCTCAAGCAAATCCTGCAACTGGTCCTTTAACTCTTTCAACTCCGGCGGGGCCATACCATATGGCGGAATAGAAATGGGCTGAGTGCCCGGAGCCAAATCAATGCAAAAATCAATATCTCTGTCGGGTGGCATACCCGGCAGGTCTGAAGGGAAAACATCAGGAAACTCCCGGACAATGGGCATAGAATCAATAAAAGGGACCTTAGCACTAGAATCACGAACATAGGCTAAATAAGCCAAACACCCCTTCTCGACCATACGCCGAGCCTTCACATACGATATAACACTGCGGGTTGAATGACCTGGAGTCCCTCTCCACTCTAAACGAGGCATACTCGGTAAAGCTAAGGTCACAGTCTTGGCATGGCACTCCAAGATAGCGTGATAGGGTGATAACCAGTCCATCCCCAATATGATATCAAAGTCGACCATATCTAAAAACAACAGATCTACACTAGTCTCCAGACCCCCAATCACCACAACACAAGAGCGATGGACTCGATCGACCACGATGGAATCACCCTGTAACGACCCAACCGGTCGTTTTGAGCTTTTGCACTTTGATCGCCAGTTCTCGAGCATGACTTGCCCCATGTTATGTATTATGACTAATGTAGATTGTTGGTTTTGGGTTTTAGGAAAGGTTGGAATGAATTGGAAAGAACAGTTTCAGTAGAAAGCTTTGAAATTGAAAGGTTTGACCAAGAGTTGACTTATTTGCTCGCATCAGAGTTTTTATGATTGGGTTAGCTTCGCTAGGTGATTTGTGACTTAGGAGCGTGATCGGGATTGGTTTTTGGAAGACCGGTATAGAATTAGGCTTGAATTGGCGAAGTTAGTATTTTGACGATTTCCGGTTGTTAGGTGAGATTTTGATCCGAGGGTCGGAATGGAATTCCGAGAGTTTCTGTAGCTTCGTCAGGTGATTTGGGATGTGTGTACAAAATTTCAGGTCATTCGGAGGTGTTTTGGTTGGGTTTTTTATCGAATGCGTGTTTTGATCCGATGTAATTTGATAGTTTTGGTGTTGGTTGTGGGGTTTTGATGATTGGAGCGAGTTGGAATGATGTTTTAGGATGGGTTGGCATTGTTGGTTGAGATCCCGGGGGCCTCGGAGTGATTTCGGTGGCCATCGGGATGAATTTTGAACTTATGAGATTGCTGGTGTATCTGGCTTCTGGTATTTCCGCATCTGCGGAAAAGGAACCGCAGATGCGGTTACGCAGGTGCAGAAGGGAGGTTCGCAGGTGCGGTTATCTGGCTTGTATGGATGAGTCCACAGATGCGGTAGAAGAATCGCAGAAGCGAAAGGTGTGGCCATGGTAGTTTCCGCAGAAGCGGACAACGATCCGCAGAAGGCGGTGTCCGCAAATGCGGATAGCTAACCGCAGAAGCGGTCATGGGCTTAGTGAAAATCCGCAGAAGCGGAGGTAGAACCGCAGAAGCGGTAGTCGCAAATGCGGTAGGGCAACCGCAGATGCGAAAATGTCTGTTCAGATAAGGGGTTCTAAAGCTCATTTTGTTCCGCGAGCTTAAGTTTATTTCCACCATTTTTGATCGACCTTGAGAGCTATTGGACGGAAATTGAAGGGGATTTCGACTAGGTGTGATTGGAGGTGAGTTCCTTGACCTTAATACATGATTAAATGGTAGAATTAACATAGAAATTTGTGGAAATTCATCAAAAGAGGGTAAAGCTAGGGCTTGGAAATTTGGTATTTCAAGTGGGATTTGATGGGTCATTTGGGCTCGGATTTGGTAGTTCTTGGTATGTATAAACTCGTGGCGAGATGAGGAATCCGATGATGTTAATTTTCTAATTTTTCGAGAAGTGGGCCCGGGGCTCGGGTTTTGCTAATTTCGAGATTTTTGATATTTTTCGATTGTTTTCGATTGTGTATTGTTCCCTTAGCCTATTGTGATGTATTCGCTCTGATTTTGGATAGATTCGATGCGCGTGGAGGCCGATTTGAGGGGCAAAGGCGTCGCGAGCTAGAGATTTCACCGGTTCGAGGTGACTAATGATTGTAAATGATATCCTGAGGGTTTGAAACCCCGGGTTTGCACACCGTAGTGCTATATTGAGGTGACTTGCACGCCGGATAACGAGCGTGGGGTAGAGCACCGTTGGGGGATTGTGACTTGGTCCGTCCCGATTGATGATTTTACCGCGTATTTGACTGAAACTTATTTGTTATTATCATGATTTGGGCTCATTGCCATATTGGGCTTTGTGCCAATTATCTGAACCCTCCGGGGATTTTTTTATCACTGTTTCCTCACTATTTTGATATACTACTTGAACTCAGTCCTGTTGATTATACTGTTTTACAAACTCAGCCGCTTTAATTGAACTTTGAGACCTAAATGATATTTCCACTGTTGTTTGGGCTGAGCACTGCTATTTTATCGATGCATGAGGGGCTTATGATGTTTTCTGGACTGAGTGAGGCCGAGGGCCATATATGAGGTGGCTTTCAGGCCTCGAGTGTGAGGTGAGGAGGCTTTCAGGCCTCGAGTGTGATGTGAGGAGGCTTCCAGGCCTCGAGTGTGATGTGAGGAGGCTTTCAGGCCTCGAGTGTGATGTGAGGAGGCTTTCAGGCCTTATGTTATATGCCACGAGGTGGCTTGATATTGCGCTTGGGCCGTAAGGGGCCCCTCCCGGAGTCTGCACACCCCCAGTGAGCGCCGTCGACGATATATGGATCGGGCTGCACGCCGCAGCGAGATATGGATCGGGCTGCACGCCGCAGCGGTTACTTTGATATTGTTCTGAGAGTGATCTGAGAGAGAGAGCCCGAGGGGCTGAGAGTGTTTCTGAGATTGAGCCCGAGGGGCTGGTACTGTTTTGAGATATTGCCCGAGGGGCGGATTTTTCTATGCTTATCAGCAGTAACTGTTTTGAAATCGTTTCGTAACTGTTGAAAAGATCATTTTCAAAAGAGATTTAAACTGAGCCAATATATTTCTAAAGATTTCACAGCTTCACTGTTTTTCTCAAAGGATTGTACCCTGCTTCTATACAGCATGTTGCTTTACGTGATTTCTTACTGCTCAGTTGTTATTTACCTTTATTACTCACTGAGTTGGAGTACTCACTTTACTCCCTGCACCTCGTGTGCAGTTGCAGGTATTTATTCACCCGGCAGCGGGTATTGGCTGTTTGGAGGCAGAGCTGTAGTAGTTTAGCAAGGTGACTGCCGGCGTTCGCAGCACCGTTTTCTTTCTATGTTATTCATTATTCCTGTTCAGTGTATTTCTAGATTTGTAAATGTAATTACGTTCTTATAGATGCTCATGACTTGTGACACCCCGGTTTGGGCTGTGTCGGGATGGTTTCCCTTGTTATCATCGCTGATTCCGCATTATGGACTATATTAAGCATGTGCTTGATAACTGTGATTTTAACACGTTTTATGCCCATACTTGCCTATGCTTTATGTATTAATTGTCATGAAATAGACTCAGAATGCTTACAAAGTGCGCTTGATTGCAGGTTTGAGCGACAAGATGACGAAAGTCAAGAACCAGCTCGAAACGGAGTGAAACCTGCTCAAGTATCAAAAATCATTGAAGTAGGGACAGGAGGACCTAGCGCGGACCGCACTGATTTGTTGTGCGGCCGCGCTAGGAGATTCAGAGAGCACCCATTTCAGGAGTCTCCAAGCGCGGTCAACGCTCATTTCTACGCGGTCAGCGCTGGTGTCTACGCGGTCGCGCTTCAATGTTGTGCGGTCCACGCTCATTAGCCTGTGCGGCCGCGCTACTTCTTTGTGCGGTCCGCGTCCCCAGTTCCAGAAGTGAATGATAGAAGGCCAAGACCCCTACGCGGCCGCGCTGCATTTATGCGCGGTCCGCGCCAGCCCCGTAGGGGTATTTTTGTCCGATTTTTCTGGCATAGTATAAATAGAATATTTTATTATTTCTAGGTTAAGTTTTAGACATCAGATAGCAGCAGCACTCGTGAGATTCAAGTTTTAGCCTATTTTGGGCATTTTAACCTTGTTCTAACGTGAATTCGTGTAGATTAACTTCCTAGTTAATTATTATGTTGATTTTATCTACTTCTTCTTTAATTTCTGTTGCCATTATGTCTAGCTAAACCCGTTAGCTAGGGTTGCCGGGGAGCTTGCGGTGTTGACTATTTGTGTAGCTAGTTTTGTGTTTTGCTGAGGCTGACGACCCTGGAAACTCTAAAGCGATGGTACACTGATAGGTGCTGATGGTGCACTGAAGGACTGCTGATCGGGATACTGCGTCTGAGGACCACGGCTACCCGAAGCACCGTGAGAAACCTGGAGTGCTGACTGAAATGGCCTAGGAGGATGGCCCCTATCATACGAATCTCTGCCTCCAGACGAGGCACCACTGAACCGGCCTGACTGACGGGGTCTCTTATCTGCCCTGTGACCACCCCCCTATGACAATACCATCTCAATCCTCCGGGCCACATTGGCCGCCTCCTGAAAGGATATCTCGCTCCCAGTCTCTATAGCCATCTAGAGACGAATAGGCTGAATGAGTCGATCAATAAACCGTCTCACTCTCTCCCTCTCAGTGGGAAGTATAACAAGAGCATGGCGAGCCAAATCAATAAACCTGGTCTCGTACTGGGTGACTATCATGGATCCCTGATGGAGACGCTCGAACTGCCTCCGATAGGCCTTTCGCTGTGTAATAGGGAGAAACTTCTCCAGAAATAGATGTGTGAACTGCTCCCAGGTCAAGGCTGGAGATCCTGCTGGTCTTGCTAAACAATAATCCCTCCACCAAGTCTTGGCGAATCCAGACAACCGAAATGTAGCAAAATCGACCCCATTGGTCTCAACAATACCCATGTTCCGAAGAACCTCGTGACAACTATCCAGATAATCCTGGGGATCCTCAGTAGATGCACCGCTGGATGTAGTAGTGAAGAGCTTGGTAAACCTGTCCAATATCCACAGCATCGGCAGACATAGCTGCTCCATCACCGGCCTGGGCTACTATGCCCGGCTGAGCTGCTCCAACCGGCTGAACTGCTGGAGTCTAAGTCTGGGGAGCTACCTGCTCCGGAGTGCGAGTAGCAGGAGTCTGGGCCCCTCCTCCAGCCTGAGAGATGGCTGGTGCCACAGGAAGCAATCCTGCTCGGATAACACTCTCTAAGAGACCCACCAATCGGACTAGAGCGTCCTGAAGAACTGGCTAGCAATAAACCCCTCTGGGACCTGAGCTGGGACCACCGGAACTGCTGGGGCCGGGGCCGGAACCTCCTCGTCAAAGTCAACCTGAGGCTCCGCCACTGGTGCTGTTGCTCGGGGCTGAGCTCTGATGCTGATGCTGGTCTAGGCCAGTTCTTGACTGCCTCTATCTTCTTTGGGTCCACCCGAATACCCTCTGCTGATACAACATGACCGCGAAATGCAACTGAGCTCAACCATAACTCACACTTGGAGAACTTAGCATATAACTGACTAACCCTCAGAGTCTGAAGAACCACTCTAAGGTGTTGCTCGTGCTCCTCCTGGATGCGGGAATATATCAATATTTCATCAATGAACACTATCACGAACACAAAAATTCATTTCTCGGGCTTAGGACCTCGGAATTTGATTTCGGGCATACGCCCAAGTCCATATTTTCCTACAGACCCTCCGGGACCGTCAAATCACGGGCCCGGGTCCGTTTACCCAAAATGTTGACCGAAGTAAAATTTATTCATTTTAATATCAAAATTTAGCATTTTTCTCACAGAATTCATATTTAAGCCTTCGGACTACGCCCCCGGATTGTGCACGCAAATCGAGGCAACCCTAAAAGAGGTTTTCAAGGCCTCGGAAGTACAGAATGGGTAAGAAAATAGGTGATGACCCTTTGGGTCGTCACATTCTCCACCTCTAAAACAACCGTTCGTCCTCGAACGGATAAAAGAAAGAAGTACCTGAGTTGGGAAAAAGATGAGGATAACGGCTCCGCATATCGGACTCGGACTCCTAGGTCGATGCCTCAGGAGGCTGACTCGGCTCCGCATATTTTGCCCCGTATTTGATCATGCCTAGTGATGCATTGGGTATTCCTGTTTATGTGTCTACGCCGGTGGGTGTGTCATGACCCAATTCCCAACCCGGTCGTGATGGCGCCTCTCGTAAAGACAAGGCCAGCCAGAATAAAGCAAACACCTCTTTTTAAAGTAATTAATTAATATTAACAATTCTAGCACTGATTAGGTCGCAGCGGACTCAACCTTAGGAAGAGTGGGCGCTAATACTTTTACCCAATAGTGGTATCGGGGTCAATTTCCACAGGGAGCTAGAAAGGGAGTTGGATATTTGTTTAGCCTAGAATTGTGTGTTTGCTTCTAATTGATCTTCTATCATTTTTGGGTTTTTGTGATTATCAACTACAATTTTACAACTACTAATTATAACTAAATTATGCTAAGATAGTAATTCTAGGTTGTATGCAAGATAGAGAAAGACACTAGGGTCGTGGCATTTACCTAGGTGGTCAACTAACGGGTCGAGATTCCTAATACGAGAATGATGATTATGGGGCTTATGATATAACCGTTGCACGATAGCATTCACTCTCACACCTCTCGGTAAAAAGAGTGATTTTGCCCAATTGACTCTCTCGAGACCAATTGGGTAGGCTAACAAACCAAGCAACTTAGGGTTCAAGTTGGGTAATCACTCTCTCGAGGTCTTACCCGTTAATTGGGACTACCATTCTCATGGGTCCATCCCAATTCCTTGTTAGGTTAATTTTGGAGTCATAGACACTCATTCTCAAGAAGAGTCAAGACTCACTAAGCTAGACTTAGTGTTTGCAACCCCTAGTTAAAACATAAAATCAACCCAAATATCAAACACCCAATATTATTCAAGCACTAAACAATCACACCTATTAATTACCCATACTAGGGTTGAGCCACAACCCTAGCTAAGGGGTTTAGCTAGACATAATAGCAACAGAAATTAAAGAAGAAGTAGATAAAATCAACATAATAATTGACTAGGAAGTTAATCTACATGAATTCACGTTAAAACAAGGTTAAAATGCCCAAAATAGGCTAAAACTTGAATCTCACGAGTGCTGCTGCTATCTGATGTCTAAAACTTTACCTAGAAATAGTAAAATATTCTATTTATACTATGCCAGAAAAATCGGACAAAAATACCCCTGCGGGGCTGGCGCGGACCGCGCATAAATGCAGCGCGGCCGCGTAGGGGTCTTGGCCTTCTATCATTCACTTCTGGAACTGGGGACGTGGACCGCACAAAGAAGTAGCGCGGCTGCACAGGCTAATGAGCGCGGACCGCACAACATTGAAGCGCGACCGCGTAGACACCAGCGCTGACCGCGTAGAAATGAGCGCTGACCGCGCTTGGAGACTCCTGAAATGGGTGCTCTCTGAATCTCCTAGCGCGGCCGCGCAACAAATCAGTGCGGTCCGCGCTAGGTCCTCTTGTCCCTACTTCAATGATTTTTGATACTTGAGCAGGTTTCACTCCGTTTCGAGCTGGTTCTTGACTTTCGTCATCTTGTCGCTCAAATCTGCAATCAAGCGCACTTTGTAAGCATTCTGAGTCCATTTCATGACAATTCATACATAAGGCATAGGCAAGTATGGGCATAAAACGTGTTAAAATTACAGTTATCAACTCCCCCAAACTTAGACCTTTGCTTGTCCTCAAGCAAATAGAAGAAGACCCACCCCTAAAAAGGAAACATCCAAGTAATTCCAGCTTATCCTAAGGAAGCCTCATCACGCATCAATTGGGACTAACAATTGCCCTCAATACGAATGCATCATTAACACATTTTTAGTCTTTTAAGAACTATGGATCGAATGTGACACGAGAGCATCAAGGGTTGACTCATTTCATCAAGGCGCTTTTCTCAAATACCTTGGTCTTTGTGGAATCCAAACTCACACATCCT
>NC_031989.1:52822364-52827621 GCF_001879085.1 Nicotiana attenuata
TCACATGCCTCTTGGTAAGAAAGTTTCATAAAGTTCCCACCGGCCAATTGGTTCACAATGCATTGATTTGTGGTGTTGATGCCCCTATAGAAAGTCTGTTGGATCATCGCCTCAGTCATGTCGTTGTTAGGGCATTCCTTCACCATTGTTCTATATCGCTCCCAGATCTCATGCAATGGTTCCGTTGGCATTTGCTTAAAGGCTAGAATCTCATCCCGAAGAGCCGCCATATGACTTGGAGAAAAGAACTTGGCAATAAATTTGTCCGCCAATTCATCCCATGTGGTGATAGAATGATTTGGTAACCTTTCTAACCAGTCCAACGCTTTGCCCCAAAGAGAAAACGGAAAAAGCCTCAATCTCAACGCATCCTCTGACACGTTTGTTTGTTTGCTGCCCCAGCAAGTATCTACGAACCCCTTCAAGTGCTTGTATGAATTTTGGTCGGAGGCGCCCGTAAAATATCCCCTTTGCTCGAGCAAAGTCAACATGACATTTGTGATTTGAAAGTTCCCCGCCCGGATTCGGGGAGGAACAATGGCACTTGCGTACCCTTGATTAGGAAGAACTATAGGGACCGCTCTTGGCGGTGGCGGAGGAGGGTCTGGAATAGGATTGTTGTCATGTACATTAGCATTGGCATTTCGACCTCGTCGTGGTACTTGAGGTACCGAAAGCTCATCTTGCTCAACATCTTCAACCTCCTCCCCCGCCAAGGCATTGCCAAGAGGGTCATTTCCGTTTAGAGCCATGTGTACCTGATGGATCAACACAAACAAATTTAGTAAAAAGAAGGAAAGAGAAGCAAAACACAAAACTAGCTATACAAATAGTCAACACCGCAAGCTCCCCGGCAACGGTGCCAAAAAGTGATTATCAACTACAATTTAACAGCTACTAATTATAACTAAATTATGCTAAGATAGTAACTCTAGGTTGTATGCAAGAAAGAGAAAGACACTAGGGTCGTGGCATTTACCTAGGTGGTCAACTAACGGGTCGAGATTCCTAATACGAGAATGATGATTATGTGGCTTATGATATAACCGTTGCACGATAGCATTCACTCTCACACCTCTCGGTAGAAAGAGTGATTTTGCCCAATTGACTCTCTCGAGACCAATTGGGTAGGCTAACAAACCAAGCAACTTAGGGTTCAAGTTGGGTAATCACTCTCTCGAGGTCTTACCCGTTAATTGGGACTACCATTCTCATGGGTCCATCCCAATTCCTTGTTGGGTTAACTTTGGAGTCATAGACACTCTTTCTCAAGAAGAGTTAAGACTCACTAAGCTACACTTAGTGTTTGCAACCACCAAATCCTAGTTAAAACATAAAATCAACCCAAATATCAAACACCCAACATCATTCAAGCACTAAACAATCACACCCATTAATTACCCACACTAGGGTTGAGCCACAACCCTAGCTAACGGGTTTAGCTAGACATAATGGCAACAGAAATTAAAGAAGAAGTAGATAAAATCAACATAATAATTAACTAGGAAGTTAATCTACACGAATTCACGTTAGAACAAGGTTAAAAATGCCCAAAATAGGCTAAAACTTGAATCTCACGAGTGCTGCTGCTATCTGATGTCTAAAACTTAACCTACAAATAATAAAATATTCTATTTATACTATGCCAGAAAAATCGGACAAAAATACCCCTGCGGGGCTGGCGCGGACCGCGCATAAATGCAGCGCGGCCGCGTAAGGGTCTTGGCCTTCTATCATTCACTTCTGGAACTGGGGACGCGGACCGCACAAAGAAGTAGCACGGCCGCATAGGCTAATGAGCGCGGACCGCACAACATTGAAGCGCGACCGCGTAGACACCACCACTGACCGCGTAGAAATGAGCGCTGACCGTGCTTGGAGACTCCTGAAATGGGTGCTCTCTGAATCTCCTAGCGTGGCCGCGCAACAAATCAGTGCGGTCCGCGCTAGGTCCTCTTGTCCCTACTTCAATGATTTTTGATACTTGAGCAGGTTTCACTCCGTTTCGAGCTGGTTCTTGACTTTCGTCATCTTGTCGCTCAAACCTGCAATCAAGCGCACTTTGTAAGCATTCTGAGTCTATTTCATGACAATTCATACATAAGGCATAGGCAAGAGTGGGCGCTAATACTTTTACCCAATAGTGGTATCGGGGTCAATTTCCACAGGGAGCTAGAAAGGGAGTTGGATATTTGTTTAGCCTAGAATTGCGTTTTGCTTCTCTTTCCTTCTTTTTACAAATTTTGTTTGTGTTGATCCATCAGGTACACATGGCTCTAAACTGAAATGACCCTCTTGGCAATGCCTTGGCGGGGGAGGAGGTTGAAGCTGTTGAGCAAGATGAGCTTCCGGTACCTCAAGTACCACGACGAGGTCGAGATGCCAATGCTAATGTACATGATAACAATCCTATTCCAGACCCTCCTCCGCCACCGCCAAGAGCGGTCCCTAGAGTTCTTCCTAATCAAGGGTACGCAAGTGCCATCGTTCCTCCCCGAATCCGGGCGGGGAACTTTCAAATCACAAATGTCATGTTGACTTTGCTCGAGCAAAGGGGATATTTTACGTGCGCCTCCGACCAAAATGCATACAAGCACTTGAAGGGGTTCGTAGATACTTGCTGGGGCAGCAAACAAACAAACGTGTCAGAGGATGCGTTGAGATTGAGGCTTTTCCCGTTTTCTCTTCGGGGCAAAGCGTTGGACTGGTTAGAAAGGTTACCAAATCATTCTATCACCACATGGGATGAATTGGCGGACAAATTTATTGCCAAGAAGTGATAACCTCCTTCTTTACCACTTCTTGCATCACCTCATTGAGTCTCCTTTGATGTTCAAGAGATGGCCGTGCATCCTCCTCCAAAAGGATCTTATGCATGCAAAATGCGGGGCTTATTCCCCTGATGTCTGCCAAAGTCCATCCTATTGCCCTTTTTCGCTTTTGGAGCACCACCACAGTGGCCTCAACCTGCAAGTTAGTAAGGCAAGAAGAAAGAATAACTGGAAGAGTAGAATTAGAGCCCAAGAATTCATACCTGAGGTGTGGAGGAAGTGGTTTCAACTCCAACACCGGTGGCTCCTCAATTGATGGCTTGGTTGGCGGAGTTTTGCGATTTTCAAGATCCAAAGATAGTTTCCTAGGCTCATATGAATATGAACCCATTCCATGCAATGCATTCACGCACTCCACTCTACCGGCATCATCATTGGCATCCATGTTAAGAAGCACCGCTTCAAGAGGATCTTCAACATTGATCAAGGCACTTGTGTCATCCACTATCACCGCCGTGACAATGTCCACAAATGAACACACCTCCGTACTATTGGGTTGCCTCATTGATTTGCACACATGAAATACCACCTTCTCATCTCCCACGCGAAATGTTAACTCCCCTGCTTCCACATCAACCAATGCCTTCCCCGTAGCTAGGAAAGGTCTTCCAAGAATGATAGGCACTTCGAAATCCACTTCGCAATCCAATATGACAAAGTCGGCCGGCAATATGAATTTGTCCACCCGGACAAGCACATCATCGATTATACCTAGAGGCCTCTTCATCGACCGGTCCGCCATTTGAAGTCTCATGGAGGTTGGCCTAGGTTGCCCAATTCCCAAAGTTTTGAAGACTGAGTACGACATCAGATTAATGCTAGCCCCCAAGTCACATAGGGCCTTAGCAAAGTCCGCACTTCCGATAGTGCAAGGAATAGTGAAAGCTCCAGGGTCCTCAAGTTTCGGGGCCATAGAATGCACAATTGCACTAACTTGGTGCGTCATCTTTATTGTTTCACACTCCATAGAACGCTTCTTCGTGACTAAATCCTTCATAAATTTTGCATACCCAGGCATTTGTTCAAGTGCCTCCACTAAAGGGACATTTATTGTAAGGGTCTTCATCATGTCTATGAATTTCTTGAACTGATTATCGCTCTTTTGCTTTGCTAACCGCTGAGGATATGGTGGAGGTGGTCTAGGCAAGGGTGCCTTTACCTTGGGCACCGTCGGCTCGGGTATATCAATGATGTGTTCCCTAGACGGGTTCACGGTCTCTTGAGTCTCTACCCCGGCCTCATCATCAATATCAATCCGCACATCATTTGTCACTGTTGGTTCAACCACATTGTCAACATTCAAAGGTGCTTCATCATCATGCAACTCAACTTCATCATTCACAACTTGATTCTCAACCGAGGCATGCACATCACCGCCTCTTCCACTCCTAGTTGTAACCGCCATCACATGATTGTTACCCCCCTTCGGGTTCACTACCGTATCACTTGGTAGCGCACCTTTTGGGCGGGTATTTAGAGCTTGAGAGATTTGTCCTATTTGCACCTCTAGGTTCCGGATAGATGTGTTATGCGAAGCCAATTGTGCATCTGAATCTTGGTTCTTTTTCATCATCTGCTCGAACATCATTTCTATCCGTCCCATATCACTTCCAGAAGAACTAGGCCCTTGTGACTGAAAGGGGGGTGGATTGTTTGGTTGTTGGAACATGGGGGGCCTTTGAAAGCCTTGCCCCCGACCACCATTATTCCACCCTCCTTGATTGCCATTGTTGTTGTTCCAATTGTTGTTGTTCCCATTCCAATTGCCTTGGCTATTGCCTTGATTACCCCAGTTGTTGTTTTGATTGCCATTGTTCCAATTGTTGCCACCCTGTTGTTGATTGTTGTTGTTCCAATTGCCGCCTCCTTGTTGATTGCCCCAATTGCCTTGAGGGCGCCATTGTTGATTTCCTCTATTTCCTTGGTAGTTATTGACATATTGGCACTCCTCACTTTGATCATCAAAACACTCATTCGAATATCCACCACCATCGTTGTTGTTGTCAAATTGGTCACCGCTACCTTGAGGTTGTTGTTGCCCTCTTTGCCTCCTTTTTAGCAAAGAAACATTCTCCATTGCATTGACTTGGCGCGGGTTTTGTACTTGTTGCAATTGCACCATCGCCAGCTGATTCATTGTTGTTGTATGTTCGGCAATAGCTTGGCCGTGATCACTCAACTCCTTATGCAAATGGATGACCGTGGGGTCACCTTGGGGTAGATTCGCTCGGCTCTGCCATGCCGAAGAGGTGTCCGCCATTTCATCAAGTACATCACATGCCTCTTGGTAAGAAAGTTTCATAAAGTTCCCACGGCCAATTGGTCACATGCATTGAATTGTGGTGTTGATGCCCCTATAGAAAGTCTGTTGGATCATTGCCTCAGTCATGTCGTTGTTAGGGCATTCCTTCACCATTGTTCTATAT
>NC_031989.1:52828277-52863444 GCF_001879085.1 Nicotiana attenuata
GGGGGTGAACCCCAAGTTGGTGGTATTGAGAGAACAAGAAAACCGGAAGCATGGGCTGATAGATTTGTCAGTGAAATTGCCTTCCACAAATTTCGAGAGTGGTGGCCCAAAAGAAAGTTGATTCCGGCGAGGCAATTTATTGATTCTGATCTTCTTCCTCTAAACCCACATGTGCAAGCACAATTCCGAACTAGAGAGGGTTGGGGGTTCTTCAAGGAACGTTGTATAGTTGCAAATGAACATATGGTGAAAGAGTTTTACTGTAATGTCTATCATGTGGTAAGAGATTCAAAGGTGACAAAAGTGAGGGACAAGGTGGTGATGTTTGATGGGAAGTCTCTGAACGAATTTTTGGGGTTCAATGAAGAAGACGAATCTCAATACTTAGAAAAGCTGGCAATGAAAGAAGAGGTTCGCCCGTGGTTGGCCCAGCACTTGGCAGCTCCGGGCACTGTCCCAGTTTGGTTGAAGGCAGGAGAGAAAATTCTGAGAAACACGTTCAGTTTTGAAGCAAAGGGGTGGTTGACCTTCGTGTGTAGTAGGCTTGACCCTTCAACTCATGATCATACAGTTCCTATTCCTCGTGTAGTGTTAGTAGCTTCCATTATGGCTGGTTTTCCTCTGAATGTGGGCAACATCATGTCAAGAGTGATTTCTACGGTAGGGCAAGAGACAAACACAAACTACCCCTTCCCAAACACTCTTTCCCTGTACTTCAGAGAGTTGAAGGTAAAGAAGAAGAAATTTGATGTTCAGGTAGATCCAGTGGCCCCCTACTCATGGCATAGTCAGTTGTGTCCCGACAACCCAAAGAGGTCCAAAAAGCCTCAGGCATCCACTTCCACCGCACCTGGCCAGTCTGAGGAGCCAGCGGTTATTCAGCAGTCCACTGAGCCTTTCACTATCCCAGCTACCAGTGAGACATTGCCTCAGGGTCCTTCTTCTAGTGCTGGTCCATCTACTGCAGCAGACCAGGATGTCCCTTCCTCGAAGACCCACAGGTTCACTGCCCACCAGCTTGCTCAGTCTCTAGCCAGTTTGAATAACTGGATTTTATGTTTTAACTAGGATTTGGTGGTTGCGACCTAATCACTTTAACTAGGATTTTATGCTTTAAAATCCTAGTTAAAAACATAAAATCAACCCAAATATCAAACACCCAACATCATTTAAGCACTAAACAATCACACCCATTAATTACCCACACTAGGGTTGAGCCACAACCCTAGCTAATGGGTTTAGCTAGCCATAATAGCAACAGAAATTAAAGAAGAAGTAGATAAAATCAACATAATAATTAACTAGGAAGTTAATCTACACGAATTCACGTTAGAACAAGGTTAAAATGCCCAAAATAGGCTAAAACTTGAATCTCACGAGTGCTGCTGCTCTCTGATGTCTAAAACTTTTACCTAGAAATAATAAAATATTCTATTTATACTATGGCAGAAAAATCGGACAAAAATACCCCTGCGGGGCTGGCGCGGACCGCGCATAAATGCAGCACGGCCGCGTAGGGGTCTTGGCCTTCTATCATTCACTTCTGGAACTGGGGACGCGGACCGCACAAAGAAGTAGCGCGGCCGCACAGGCTAATGAGCGCGGACCGCACAACATTGAAGCGCGACCGCGTAGACACCAGTGCTGACCGCGTAGAAATGAGCACTGACCGCGCTTGGAGACTCCTGAAATGGGTGCTCTCTGAATCTCCTAGCGCGGCCGCGCAACAAATCAGTACGGTCCGCGCTAGGTCCTCCTGTCCCTACTTCAATGATTTTTGATACTTGAGCAGGTTTCACTCCGTTTCGAGCTGGTTCTTGACTTTCGTCATCTTGTCACTCAAACCTGCAATCAAGCGCACTTTGTAAGCATTCTGAGTCTATTTCATGACAATTCATACATAAGGCATAGGCAAGTATGGGCATAAAACGTGTTAAAATCACAGTTATCAGGCATCCCTCACTTGAAGCTTCAATACCGCGACTTCACCCTCCAACGCAGTCACTTTCCCGCTCCATGCCGCGGCGGCCTCCGCCGCCTTAGCCTGGCCCTGACGCTTACGCTCATCTGCAGCCCTTCTCCCCGCCTCAAGCTCCTCATCCTTCCGCAGGAGCTGCTCCTAGAGAGCACTCGCTCTGCCAAGTGCTTGCTGCATCTGTACCTCCCGCCTCGCCAGTTCCTCGACCAAGGTCCGACTACGGGGATCATTCCTCAAGCGCACGCGCATCTCTCGGCACCGATCTCGGCAGCGGTGGTACTTCTCCAGCGCCCGCAAAAATTTCCCCGTGTGGACGTTGGCTCGACGGATGCTCTCCACCTCCAACAAATAGGACTGCAAAGCAAAGACAACGATTAAGATAAAAGAACAAACTAAGGCAAAGAAGAAGCGAACCGACATTATATTACATACCCTCAATTCCATCACAGCCACTTCGTTCATCAGTCCGACATCCGTGATGCCCCTCAATGACGCGTTCTCGGCCTCCGAGCACAATAGCTCAAACTGCGGGACCAAGCTACTCCCCTGGAGCAATAAGTTCAACTCCGTGGGAACCTCAATGAAGCGAGATCGCCCCTCTGCGCGCACCGCTGAATTGGTGAAGCCTTCCTGGAACATACGGACGTCGTCGGGGTCCAAGTCGGATTCAGACTCGTACTCACCCTCTACAACATCTCTTCCTCCTTCAGCCGCCGGAGAGGTGGAATCTCCCGCCGCAGCCGCCAAAGGAGTGCTTAACTCACCAACATTACCAGCCGCTGAGGAACTACCTCCCGTCTCAGCGACTGGAACTACCGTCTGAGTCGCCGAAGCGACGGCATCCTCATGGCCTTAGCCAGCCAGGGCAGCCCCCATTGACTGTTCACCCTCAAGGGCAGGCGCCGCGACCTCACCCCTCTCCGCATCCGTCGGAGGGGAGTCCAGATTGATTACCACAGGAGGAGCCGGCGTGAACTCAACCCTACGCCTTATCAAGGGCCTCTCCTCCTTCCCGTTTGATGATGATTTCGCCCTAGGGCGCACAACCCCCGATGGCCCCTCGTCCCGAAGCGCGGCCCGTGCTGGAGAAGGAACCGCTGAAGATTCAACAGATGTCGCCCTCGGTAGTGAGCGCGACACAGGCGCCGCAGTAAGTCGAGCAACTGCACCCGGCCGACGGAAGGCCAACTGAGGGGCCCTGAAGCGGCGTGCCCTCCCTGATCACAGAAAAACAAAGTTGAGGAATAGTGTCGAAACAAAGCGGAACAGAAGAAGAAGAAGTCAATTTTTCTTACCTGCCACAGGTTTACGGCCATGCCTCTCCCAGAAAGACGCCCATATGCGTATCCCCACCGTATGGGGGAGCACGGCCTCGACCCATCCGCGAATCCCAGCTAACGGAGCCGGCGGCGATTTTTCGGCTATAAAATTGACACGAGTTAACGCTTACAAGCACAAGACGTAAGGAGGGGTAGAAAATAGAATTCGACGACAAAAGAACTTACGTGCATGATTCCAAGCCTCTGGGAACCCAGTAGAGCACGCCACTAAATGTTCAGTCCTGATGTAGAAGAAGTGCTCAAAAGGGCGAGGATTGACCTCGTCATCCAGTTTTGCAGTCAGGCCCCTCGACCCACGAGGGCACGCTTGAATCATGGTACCGCGAACCCTCTGGGGAGCGTAGAGACTAAGCACATGCTGCAGCTTGACCTCCCTACCGGCCAGTTCTGCATATTTGATAAATATAGCTAGCAATTTGTAAAGAGAAAGAGCAAGATGACCCGAGCACACCCCGTAATAACGACAGAAATCAACCACCAGCATTGGGAGCGGGAGCTTAAACCCCAACTTGAAGGGGTAGGCGTAAAAGACGCAGTATCCCCTACGGTCGGTGTGGACCCTCTCCTCGCTTCTAGCGAGAATGACGTCAGCATAACCGGGGATGACCCCTTGTCCCCGTAGTCGGGACATCCCAATCTCCCCCATTAATGGGGCTTCATCCACCTGATCCTCCCCACCATCGGCGGTGAAATCAGTCATCGGACCTCCGGGTAGAGGTACTATCTCGTCAACCGACGGAGCTTCACCGGTCTCCACCAGTTCTGCATCGCCCATTGCCGGAAATGGCCCCTCGGTCACCGGTGAGTTAACCGGAAGGTCCGTCGGAAGAACGTTTTGGGAAGAAATGCCTGCCATTGTTGATACGATAACGAGAAAGAAACAAGGTTCGGGGCACGAAGACGAAGGTGAAACAGCAGTAAGAAAAGCTTCTTCAGAATCTCTCTCAGACAAGCAATAAGAATATGAAAAATGAATGCCTCAGCCTTTATTTATAGGCAACGCAAGTGGCCTTCATGCACCCTAACAGCCACCATTAACTTCATGACCAACCGCGCACCGATTCGACTCCATAGGAACGTGCGTCATTATGACAGGCTCCATAAGCAGCCTTGCAATCGCCCATCGGCATCTCGCCCTCGAAATGGTTATAACGACCTATGAATGCCGAGGAGATGCTCCTTGCGCCCTAGAAATTTTTTGACATCGCCAAGCACGTATCAAGCGTGCCCTCACTCCCCTCGGCCGCACAACATACGACCCGTCCGCCATGGTCGACGGGTATGCACCCAAAACAAACGCAAGGATCAGAGCACAATGAAGCTCAACCTCACTCGAAGAAGGTCAAGCGCCTCCGCCCAGGAGGAGAGTTCGACCTCGATCGAACGATGACTTGATAGCACAATAACAGGATACTAATACTCTACAAGGCTAAGGGCCATCGCCAAAGAGAATTTGGCCTCGACCGAAGCAACAGTAGACCTCCCCATCCGAGTTTCTCAAACTACAGTCAATGGAATCCACTCATCGAGCTCGGCCAAGGCCCGACCTCAATAAGCGGAGGGACTAACTGTATGGGTCAGAATCCGACCCCACGATAATTAACGAAGCTAATCCCGTCTTAAGCTAATTCATGATTAATTAGTGGCACAACCACTAAGAATTAACGATATTCAACCCGCATCTGATTCGATCAGCAAGGCCATGGCCTATCCGCCACCATGAAGGCGAAATCGCAGCGTGGTCACGACCACTTATTGCCAGCTCACGAAGCTCACAACTATAAATACCAAGAGAGGAAACCCTAGAAAAAAAGGCTTCTTCTTGACCACTAGGGAGAGAGAAAAAAAAGACAACGATGCCCAAATTATGGGCAAGAGGAACACCATTGTAAGGCTCTGAACCTCTTCATGGAGAGGCAGACCAAACCAATATTATCAATAAAGGCTTCTAATGTTTCTCCCCCTAATCCTGAGTACTTATTTTCGTTTCCTTCATTTGGTCCAACGGATTATTACGGTTTGCTATGATTTTTCCGTGATTTATTTATATTATTTTATACTCATAAGATATGTAATAACTTTTGAGTCAAACAATTAAAGTGATTTGAAATATAGATTGACGTTATTCTTTTTAATGGACTAAGAAAGATTAGTACCACATAAAATGTAACAGAGGTGGAAGAGTGGATTTTCTTTTTCTTTCTTATATTTTTTCTTCCCTTTTCCTGTTTTTTCATTCTTTTGTTGAATTTAAGTTATAAATATTGCTAATGTTAAAATTAGTCCACTGTAATTGATATTTCATGACGATTTTTTTTATACTTCACCAACTATACTAAATTATTTGTAACATATAAAGTTCAATGAAGAGTTACCTATTGTTAATGTATACTTCATTTTATAATGTAAGATTTCATATATATATATATATATATATATATATATATATATTCCTCTTTAGTTGTTGTGTTTGTTGGGGAAGCTTCACTCAGTCAGAGTAAATTATACTCTAACTACGAATTTTTTAGATTATCTTTCGTCACTTGGGATTGTAAGGATTTTTATTTTTATTCCTCGCATTTGTAGTGATTCATATAAAAACGAGTTTTTACTCTGATCAATCAGTAAAATTAATTATCAACTTTGAAACTGGCACTGGGATGTACAATTAGTTAACATTATTCTAACAATAGTTATATATTATTTCGTTTTATTTCTCGCGGCTTGGGAGTCAAACTAATATTTGTCCTTAGAGATAATGTCATACAATCCAACATTTTAAAGCATGGTAGCGTCTAGTGTGTGTCGACCTTTATAAGGTCTCTGGATTTATATAAATTATAAATTATACAATCAATATAACTCTATATATAATGTCATCAATATAATTAATAATGAATTTAATTCATAGATGAGTTGAATAACGTGGATAAAGGTGGGATTTACAGGAAATAATTGTAGCCTGTAGGAAGACATTGTTGAAAGAACAGATACACATGTTTAATGGAACATGATGCAATTTAATTAGGAATTCATTTGATTAAAGTGTTATCTGTCGAGAAAAATAATAATTAAAATTAATATTCTACCTTTTTTTGGCTCTAAAGGAAAATATAATATCCTAAATATCATTGTTCCTCTAAGTTATCATATTGCATGAGCTGTTCCCCAGGGAATATTACTTGTCTATGTATGAAAAACAACTCAAATATGGAAGGAAGAGGTTGATCTTGACAGCCATAAAATCACTACTATCATATGATGCGTGATCTTATCAATTGCATACTCTCTAGTCACCATAACTAAAAAAATTGTGAAATTATATCTTTCTATCCCCACCCCCCCCCCACCCCCCCAAAGCAAAAACACATGCTTATTTAAAAACAAAATAAAATAAATTGGGGTTAGTGATATAAATTCTTATTCTTTTAAGCTCAATTCGTATCATTATCACTCTTAGGATATGAGGACCAAATTGTACACAATAAAAGTAAAGGGAGTTGTTTGAGTTAGTTGAAATTAGTTAGTTAATTAGTGGCTGTTTTGACAACTGCAAATGCACTGTTGATTAGTTAGTGCAGTTAGGGACTTTAGCACTATAAGAGTGCAACATTGTATTGAACGATTCATTCAGAAGAATACAATTCCAATTTCTCTTCTTCTTCTTCTTCTTCTTCTTCTTCTTCTTCTTCTTCTTCTTCTTCTTCTTCTTCTTCTTCATTTCATTTCTATGTTCTCTCAGCTAAGAATCGAACATGGTATCAGAGCGGACACCGTAATTCGATCGATTTCCGGCGAGGTTCAAGCTTTCTGAGCTCGATTTCTTAACAGCCATGGCGGACAGTTAAGTCAATTCTCTAGATCATAATCATCCACTGTTTTTGCAAGCTTCAGATGCTCCGGGACTAGTCTTAATTTCGCTCAAGCTCACAGGCCCAGAAAACTATACGACGTGGAGTAGAGCGATGAAATTGGTACTCCGGGGGAAAGAGCGAGCTGGGATTTGTGGATGGATCCTGTGTAAAAAGCATGTACAAAGGCGAATTGGCAGAGCAATGGGAGAAATATAATGCGATTGTTCTCTCATGGATTGGTAGTACTGTTTCTAATGAATTAATGCCTAGCATCGTATATGCATCGAATGCAAAGAAAGTGTGGGCTGATTTTCAGGAGAGATTTGATAGATCAAATCTAACGAGGATTTATCACCTCTGGACTGCAATTGCAACTTTGAGACAGGGGACTGACTTAGTTACTAGCTTCTATTCTAAGATGAAGGATCTGTGGGATGAATTAGATGTAATTGCACCCCTGGCCTCATGTGATTATGAAGAATCTAGGCCATTTGTAGAGCTATTGAAGAACATACATCTATTATAATTTCTCATGGGGTTGAATGAAAGTTATGGTAATATTAGGAGTAATATTTTAGCTAAGAGGACTGTAATCATTGTGAACGAAGCCTATGCAATAGTCACATAAGAGGAAAGCCAAAGACCCCTGGGGGTTACAGACACATTGAAGGATCCACTCACAATGATGGCAGGAAAGAGTCATGAATTCAAATCTAAAAGCCCAGGATTAGTATGTGATTACTGTGGTTATAAAGGACACCTTAAAGAAAATTGTTACAAGATAGTAGGGTACCCACCAGATTTCAAAATAAAGAAGAAAGGTCAAAACTCAAGAGGAATGACCTATGTAAACAATGCAACCACCAGTGAGATAAAGCAGGAGGTTATGATGCCGACTCAAGGAAATTTCTTTACTGAGGATCAATATAAACAATTGGTAAACTTGTTGCAGAAAACCACCACAAGTGATTGTTCCACAAACACTGCAGGTATTATTGCTTTAATAGCAAATATAGCTGCTAATGATCATGTTTGGATAGTGGACTAAGGTGCAACTCATCATGTGACACATTGCAAGAATGTTCTAAGTAATCTTAAAAGAGTAGACAATACAACAAATGGAGTACAATTACCAACTAGCAATAAGGCAGACATAACACATACAGGAGATGCAGTAGTGTTAGGAGACAAAACTATTGAATGAGTTCTATATGTGCCAGATTTTAAATTCAATCTATTATGAGTATCAAAACTTACTAAGCAATTATGTCGCTCAGTGGGTTTTTAACCTGACTTTTACATATTTCAGGGACTCTACAATGGCAAGGTGATGTGAGTTGGTAGAGAAAACATTGATTTGTACCTGATAAAAGAGAATCTACCAATAACAGCAACAAGCTTCTTGAAGGGATATGGAGATACAAGACTGTGGCATTTGGGACTAGGCCATGCATCAGCAAAGTCTGTGGAGCATATTTCAGCATTAGAATAAAATACACACTGAAGTGCAGGACAATTGTGAAGTATGTCCCTAGCAAAGCAATGTAGATTACAATTCCCTACTAGTAGCACTAGGTCAAGTAGTTATTTCCAGCTTGTTCACATGGATGTTTCGGGACCTCACAAGGTACCTACATATGACAGGAAGCTTTATTCTGTTACAATTGTAGAAGACTATAGCATTACTTGGGTATGATTAATACAATCTAAATGTGAAGTAGTTGTTGTAATAAAGAACTTTCTTGCAATGATAAAGACTCAGTTTGAAATCACTGTGAAGGTTGTTAGATCAGATAATGGTACCGAGTTCTTCAATTCTCAATGCAATACTTTGTTTGCCTCTCTTGGGATTATACATCAGAGTAGTTTTCCTTACACCCCACAACAAAATGGGGTGGTTGAACGAAAGCACAGGCATATCTTGGAGGTTGCAAGAGCCTTAAAATTTCAAAGTGCAGCAGTTCCTAGGAGGTTCTGGGGTGATTGTGTAAGAACTGCAGTATACTTGATAAACAAGTTGCCCACAGTGTATTACAAGGTAAATCACCTTATGAGTTATTGTATGGAAAACCAATTAAGGTGTATTACTTAAGGTATTTGGTTATTTGTGCTATGCAAGTAACCTTCCTAAAGGTGATAAATTTACAGTCAGGGCAAGAAAGGTTGTTCTTATTGGATATTCAAAAACTCAAAAGGATTATAGGCTGTATGATCTAGAGAATAGGAGTATATTTGTTAGCAGAGATGAGGTGTTCAAAGAGGAGATTTTTTCTTTTGGCAATACTACAAGTTCAGATGATGCGGAGAATCTTTTTACTTCTCAACATTCATTGTAGGCAGAAGAGATGCAACAATCACATCCAACTATGATTCCAACTACATCTCAGGCAGCTACCAATTGAAGATAGTACTCCTACAGAAGGAGAAACCACAAATGATGCAACAGTTCTAGACAATGTCATATCTGATGGAGAAAATGAGAATGCAGATCAAATGAATGAGAATTCTATTTTTGAACAAGTAGTTGAGCCAACAGAAGCTCAGGAACATTCTTCAGAACCAACAGAGTTCGAACAAGCAGCTGAGCCAACAGAAGCTCAGGAGAATTCTTTAGAACCAACAGAGGAAGCAAGTATACAGCATCTGCAGAAGTGGAGATTATGAAGTCTAGTCAACAAGGAAAACCTTCCATTTGGCTTAAAGATTACATCACTACTGTTAAGACCCACACTAACAATCCCTACTCAATTTCTAATGCCATCTTGTATGATAATTATCTCCTACATATCAGTCCTATCTCAGTGTTTTTTTCAGTCTTAACTGAGCCACAGTCTTTTAAGGAAGTTGTACATGACCCAAGGTGGATAGAAGTTATGAACCAGGAGATTAAAGCACTTGAAGAAAATCACACCTGGGAGGTGGTAGACTTTCCAGAAGGGAAGAAACCAATATGTTCTAAGTGGGTATTCAAAATCAAATACAAGCCAAATGGAGAGGTTGAGAGGTTTAAGGCACGACTGGTTGCAAAAGGATACACTCAACAAGAAGGGTTGGATTATCATGAGACATTTTTACCAGTTGCCAAAATGGTAACTGTGAGAACTGTCCTTAGCATAGCAGCCTCAAAGGGGTGGATCCTGTCAAATGGATGTCAACAATGCATTCCTGCAAGGTGATTTATATGAGGAAGTGTGCATGCTCTTGCCACAAGGTTTCCAAAGCCAGGGGAGAATAAAGTCTGCAGACTAGTGAAATCACTCTATGGCTTGAAACATGCGTCGAGAAAATGGAACATTAAGCTCACAGATGCCTTAGTAAGAGCAGGATACCAACAGAGTGCATATGATGACTCTTTGTTTACTAAGCAATCAGGACAGGATATTGTTATCATCCTTGTGTATATTGATGATCTTTTAATCACTGGTAGCAACATGTCCTTAGTGGAAGAGGCTAAGAGTACTTTGCACACCAAATTTAAAGTCAAGGATTTAGGGAACTCAGATATTTCTTGGGCATAGAAGTAATGAGATCAGATAAGAGCCTATTGCTAAACCTAAGGAAATTTCCACTGGAATTGATTCCTACCACAGGATTAGCTGCAGCTAAACCTGCTTCTACTCATATTGAGACAAATCAGAAATTGACTACCACAGAGTATGACAAACATGTAGGAGACAATGGAGATGAAGAATTGCAGGATATAGCATGTTACTAGTGGTTAGTGGGAAAATTGCTCTATTTGACCATCACACGTCCTGATATTTGTTTTGTTGTGCAAGTGCTAAGCCAGTTCATCTAACATCCAAAACAACCTCACATGGATGCTGCACTTAGAGTAGTCAGGTACATCAAAGGCTCACCTGGACTTGGTGTATTCCTGAAGAGGGGTCCTATCTCTCATCTCATTGCCTACTGTGATTCTGATTGGGCGGCATGCCCAAATACACGGAGGTCAATTACTGAATATGTTATAAAACTGGGGGAGTCTTTGCTATCCTGGAAGTCCAAGAAGCAGCAAACAGTAAGCCGTAGCTCAGTTGAAGCTGAGTATAGGAGTCTTGCAGCAGTAGCAGACGAAGTTACTTGGCTAGTTGGCTTATTAAAGGAATTGAATGTTGCCTTATAGCAACCAGTTGATCTCTACTGTGACAGCAAAGCTGCTCTCCAAATTGTAGCAAATCCTATATTTCATGAACGAACAAAGCACATTGAAATTGATTGTGACTTTATCCAGGAGAAGATAAAAAATGGACTGCTCACCCCTCATCATATTTCAACAAAGCTTCAGTTGGCAGACATCATGACAAAATGACTTAGTGTTGCTCAAAACTGTTTTCTTCTTTCCAAGCTAGGAGTGTTCAATGTATTTCACTCTCTAGCTTGAGGGGGAGTCTTGGGATATGAGGACCAAATTGTACACAATATAAGTAAAGGGAGTTGTTTAAGTTAGTTGAAATTAGTTAGTTAATTAGTGGCTGTTTTGACAGCTGTAAATGCACCGTTAATTAGTTAGTGTAGTTAGGGACTTTAGCACTATAAGAGTGCAGCATTGTATTAAACGATTCATTCAGAAGAATACAATTCCAATTTCTCTTCTTCTTCATTTTATTTCTCTGTTCTCTCAGCTAAGAATCGAACAATCGCACAACTCATGTATAGATTTTCCTCTTCATTGTGCCTTATCGTTAGCAAAGTTTGCAATGATTTCAATAATTTGTAGATCTTTTGAGACAACTTACTTTCATGTGATTTTAGGTCCCCATCCCCTTTTAACACTTTCCCCCGCCATAGTTTCATACCTAAAAATCGGTGCATTTGTAGGTCAACGCATGACGTGACCGAACCATCTCAAATGACATTCTCTCATTTTATCCTTAATGTGTGCTACTTGCACCTTCTAACAAATGCGGTAATTTTCAATTTTATCTAATCTTGTACGCTTATCCATCTTAATATTTGCATTTGCGCAATACTCACCTTGTAAATATGTTGAACTTAAGCCTCGATATTGAGATTGGCGTAATCGAAAGTGATTGCAGAACCAATTTGATTCCTACTTTATCAAAAGTAAATTCAATAAAAGCCTCGATACTGAGATTATGAAAGTGACATATTTTTAATATGGTTATTTCATTATTTTTCCATCTCATTTTATATAAATATGTTTGATTGTGAAAATATATGCAAATTGCACGCCAAATATGTGCAAAGTCTGCACCAAATTAATTTTTAAATGAGTGACGGTGAGAATTTCACATAATTTTTTTTCTCTTCTAATAAAAGAATGAGCTTTTTATCAAACAGATCCCAACAAATCATATTATTAAGGATAAAATTACAATGCTAATTTTAATTTTTGAGCATTCCGACTTTAATTTTGAGTAAGTAATATATGAGTTATATACTGCAGTATAATTTTGAGCTTTCACTGACTACTAGAGAGTTTACTTTCCTTAGCTTCTGGGGTAGATTTATAGCCGAATATGTAGAGCATGTGAATCCATGGTCTCTCCGTCAAATTGGGTATTTTATGTACATATTTTTCGGAATAATCTAATATTATCTGCCGACACCAATGCTCTAAAGAGACTAAATGATGCACTTGATTGAATACTAAGTTATTTACCCAGAGGAGCAGGAACCAATTCCCCTTACTACTTTCTTTTTTTTCTTCTTTTCTTTTGTAATATATATATATATATATATATATATATATATATATATATGGCTGACCACTAGAAAGTTTAATTTCCTTAGCTAGGAGGGTTACCTCCAACATGGGTCCAAAGGGGGTCCATACTAGTAGGCTAGCAATAAGAAAATCATTGAGTCACACATCTTTCATATGTTGATTGTTTTGAAAAATTAAGTAAATTAAAGCCTCAAGCAAATGCCAAGAACTTTCTTTGACATTGTACTTTAAAGTGTTTTCAGCCACAGTTCAAATTTTGTTCTTGATCTCTGACTACTTAGCTTTTAGTAGAACTACTAGTGCTCAATTATTTTCAAGTTCTAGCTTTTTCAAGCCACTTTACTTGGCCTTTTCTCAAAGGAAAACAAAATAATTATTAGCCACATATGCTATATTCTTTTTTTGTAACATTATTTTACTACTTTGCAATTGTGGATTAGCCTAAAAGAAAAGTTGGCTTTAGCTTTTTAATGACTACTATACCCTTGACAACTTTTGTATGATTTTGCCATAATAATGGACTTATTTGTGATTTCAACAACAAAATGCTCTTCCTTTTCTTGAGTTTCTTTGCTTTGTTTGTGCTTTACAAAACAAGTGCACTTCAATTTACGTGGACAGGTGGAAGAAGAGCACTGCCCACTGAAAAAAAGGAATTAGCAGCACTTAAACTATTTTTTCAATTTTGGTAATGGGCATTTGCCCTCCTGAAGTTTCTTTTCTTGTAATTAATATGATATCCAAACTTTTATGTCCATAAATTGCTAACATGTTCTTACTTGTATTTATTACGATCCAAGTTCATGGTACATATATCTTGCTTGACTCGTCCTTGTTAGCTCGCCCTCCGTCGTGGGCATCACAGAATCAAAGTTGTGACATTTGGCTAATTGGATATGCATACGCCATAATCATGTTATCTTGTAACGTTGTAAAAGGTTTTAAAAAAATGAGATTGTACATTCATGGCAAAGAAAAGAAATATAGGAGATTTAGTGAAGTTGATGACAGAATAGACAAGGAAACGGTCAATTCAACTTCAATCTTAATAGATTTCGTTGTAGACATACAAGTTAGGCATTTTTGACACGATAGTGCTATAGATATTTACTTTATATTTCTTTCTTTCCTAGTCTCACGCTCTCTCCCTTTGGGGATTACTGTAATTTTCAACGATATTTTAGGAAATAAAAAGAGAAAGCAGATAGAAGAAGGTAGAATTCTAATGTATGACGAATTTACATCTACAGTTTTCAATACGTAACTGCATATTTTTACCGCTTCAATACCTACAACCTAAAAAGATATGTTTTCCTCCTTTCTGTTTGATTTACTTCTCCAAAGTCAAATTAAATAAGGAGATTTCTAGAGTTCTTCCTTTCTTGCCCCTTATAGCTTGTTTTGATGATTGTTATGCTGTACTGTTTCATAATGTATCGTGTAATATTGTATTATTTTGATGTATACAATAATTGGATAGATTATATAGTTTGTCGGCGTTTCATAATGTCATGCACCGACAATATGAAGATAAAACTTGCAATATTATAAAGAAAAAGTAAGGTATGTGATAGAATTATTATATAAAAAGGTAGGGTAAAAGATCAAATACGATTATTTAATAATAAGAAAGGAGAATATGAGAGGAAAAAAAATAAAGTAACGACACGACCATACAAATCGGTCGTTTCATAAAGTGACACTTTTCATTGTTACGTAACGACAGATTTAACGATACAATATAATAAAATTTAAGTAACAATCAAAACCTATATTATATTTGAAGTAACAATACGACATGTAATAACCATCCAAACAAGCTCTTAATTTTTGTTTCTTTCGTTCCAATCAAAGTTAATAGGAGAAAAATAAGTTACGTATGGGATGACATAATTTGTTTAGGTCAACATATCCAAATACAGTGATATCATAATTCACTAATTAGGACCTTTCTTGTCTTGTACTTTTTACAGGGGTGAAGAAACAAATTTTTTAGAAAACAACATAAGCATTGCATTAATCAGAAAGTGACGCAGAATAGTTGAAGATATCACAAGAAATCATAGATGTGGCGACATAAAATAATTGAGAAAGAACTCTACTACCTAACAGATAGTGAATAGTGATTGGAATTTCGTAGTATTATGTTAAATGACGAAACGTCGAGATTGATCTTAGAAATTTGAAATTTGAAGTCGGCTTAAAAGATTTACACCAATTTTATTTACCACTAGTTAGTCCACGCTTTTAATTTGACGCCTCAATAGTTCACAATGTATGCTTTATATCACATTTATTTTTGGAATTTTTACCTCCTATAGTAAAAGTTAACACCTTATTTATTTTAAATAAATACCATTTAAAAACATTATATTCTATAGATACCTTTTAAGGTTTATAGTAAAATATTTAATTTTGGTTACCTCCTAGCCCTAAGCCACTAAATACGCTAATCAGTTACACTATTTTCTTTCTCTCTCTACTTTGATACATCTCATTCTCTTCCCCATCCATTAAAATTAAAATCACTTACACCAGCATTCCCATCCTTCCGCCGCCGTTCTTGGTTGGTTTTCTGGTCGCCGAAAAACCTCTTTAAGACCCTCTTTAAAGGATTCTACAACTACCCTTTCTTTAACTTCCTCTTCTTCTCATCTTCCGGCGGCATCCAACTTTTTTTCTTTCTTTTTGCTTTGTCTTCTTTTGGAATTGAACTGCAATAGAGGAGTTGGAATATGAGGCAACGACGCTCGACGCAGAGCTGGAGAGTTGCAACTTTGAATTCGCTGGTTGCAGTGGAAACTGGGCCGCCGCTCGACGTCAAGTCCAACGAGGAGATGGCGGCGGTCGTGAAAAGAGGATTCGGTTTCGGAGATCCACTGAGTGACGATTTCTTTCTTTCGCGATGAAGAAGAACATTTCTTTTAATATATTTCAATGTAATTTCAACGTATTACGCTGTATTTTCATGATTTTCATTGTACTCATTGTCTTTTTTTTTTCATTGTAATTCAATGTATCTCGCTGTGTTCCATCTATTTTATTGTATTCTCTGTCTTTTTTTTCATTGTATTTCAATGTATCCCATTGTATTTTATGTATTTCATCGTATTCACTGTCTCGCTATATGCCATGAATGTATTTATAAGTCCTTTTTAATTGATATAATTTGTGTTTTCAGATGTATTATATAATTTCTCTGAAGATTGCTATATTTTTGGGGTATTTTTTGGTTGAGAATCTTTTTTATAACTGAAAATACAAATTTTGTGTGTCATAATTGAGTTTGTTGAGTTATATTAGGAGTCTATTATGTTAATTGATTCACTTTCCGTTTTAAAAACAGTGTAATCCCCTATTTCACGCCGTGAATACAGTCGAATACAGTCGAATACAATAATCTGTCCAGCTGTAATCCCATGTTCCACTCCATGAATACAGTCGAACACAACAACTGATTAGCTGGACTTCCCTGATTCACGCCTATTTTTGCTACTGTATTCATGAATACAATAGCTTAAATACATCAAATACATCTTATAACCACATAAAAGGTATCTATAATCCGTAATATAGCAAAGGGTATCTATATGGCTAATTACTACTAAAAGATAGTGCTTTATGAAAATTTCTCTTTTCTTTTTCCCGACTAAAACTTATATGTTGCTTTTCTATATTTAGGCCCATTAAATTATTATTATTATTATTATTATTATTATTATTATTATTATTATTATTATTATTATTTATTTTTGTATTTTCTGTTGTTGAATTTTATAATTTTTAGTGCAGTTATATAATTTTATATATTTATTTCTTTTATCTATTTTTTAACTTTTAGTCTCTTAAAATTATATATAAAAAAATTGTTGGCTTATTTATGCCCATGCCGTGGGACTAACGCTGCTTTCCATGATAAGTCTACTTCAGGCAGTGATAGTGTAGACAATTAAAATTTTATTGAATTTAAATTCATATAAATTTGGATTCGATCTCAATTATATATATTTTGGTCCAACTAAATATATGTGCTAATATAATTGGATTAATTACTTAAGTCCAATAAATATTGATTGGGCTAACCTATTTAGTTGGGCTATAAATGATGAGCCCACTTCATTAGACCCAATATGTCATATACCTAGAGGCCCAGTTTGGTGCCACATGTCGAATGACGTGCCACGCCAAATCAAACATAAGAGCCATAGGATCATGCCACATGTCAAAATGACAAGGCATACCAAGTCAAATTAAAAGGCCAATGAAATCGCGCCAACATGTGCAAGTGACATATTCTGGCCAATCAATTGCGGCCTTGTCATGCTTCAATCTGATTGGTCGGAAAGAGTTTGTTCTCATCACAACTCTTTACTCCCATAACTATAAATAGGGGTCTTCATAACTTAGAAAGGGGACCAGAAGTTATAACAAGAATAAAAGAAAGCTCGTGGATCAAATGATGCAGATTTCTCTAAAGCTACAAGTATTCAAGTGTTCTAAGGAATAAAAGATCAAGACAAAGATTCAAGAACAAGCTGCAAGCCCTTGGATTAATATACGTCAAGATCAATATCAGACCTTAAGCACTTGGATTAAAGCAAAATAAAATTTAAGATTAAGCTCGAAGGCTCTTTTATTTACTATTAAAAAGAAGAATCAACGCATTTATAGAGATTGTAACACTCATAGTGTTTGAAATAAAATACTACGATAGTTATAATATTTTTCGGTCCTGATTTTATTTTTTCGACGCAATTTATTGTCTACAGATAGTATCAAGTGGTATTTGAAAATACGTTCCAGATTTCAAAAACATATAGATGTAGTATTTTTCTGTAGTTATAATTAAGAGATTTTGGTGTATATTCTTCTAATTTGCATGCTTGACCAGAAATTTGGTGTTAGTTCGAGTACAAGTTTCCCCTTCACAAACATAATTCCTATACCTTTTTTTTGGTCAAATAATTAATTCCTATACCTTGCAAGTTTTATTCTAAGTATTATTACATATTCATACTTTTTTGTCTTTTTAACTTCTAGTTTTTCTTATTTGCTTATGTAAGATTTCAAATTCTAAGCTTCAGGTTTTCATTCTCTTCTTCTACTTTTTTTACTCTTAATTATATAAAAGAAAAATTTGTTTTTTCTTTTGTCCGATCTGTTTTTGTCTTATAGGGATGGATGTAGACAAAGGAAATGGTGTTCTTTGTATTGACTTTCTTAGTAATATCTCATTTCCCAAGTGGCAGAAACATGACAAATTTTGAAAAGAAGCCTGCCTCTGAAAGAAGTGAAAGTCCCATAAATGTTGCCTGTTAGTTCAACAACGACAGTCTCTTTGAATGATGAATGAATGAATATATGTACTGAATCTGGAGATATATAAATATAATACATAGTATAGGAAGCTTCCTATTGCAATTCAAGAAGAAGATGGTCCCAATTAGTGGCCATTTCTAACTTTACAGCAAATGATTTTGGACTGTGAAAATTACTTTTGAAATTGACAACAGGTAGCCCACCAAGCTCCCAACATAGGTAGTTGGATATGCAGGCCATATTGAACCAAACCCAAAACATGTCGAATTTTGGCTAATTGCTACTATGTGTTTCGCATTTATGACTTGGTCAAGCCGTCAAGATTTCGGCAAAGTTCAAAATTCTAGCCATAGATTTTGGTAAACTTTTTGTGAAAATATTGTTTGTTTATGATTAATTTTTGAAAAAATTTTGAACTTTTATTTCAAGTTAAGTTTTCTGGTGAAAATTTTTCTTCCACTCACAAAACTTCAATTTTTTCTTAAATAAAATGCATGTCCAAACGCAACTTCAACTTTCAAAAGTTAGTTTGCAATACAACTTTAAAAACTCTTCTTTTTTTTTTTTTAAGCTTTAAAGAAGTATATATCCCAACGCTAGCTACATAATTTCATCATTTCGTGGGGAAAGTCCAAATGCCTACCTAATGTCAAAAGGGTGGCTAGTTGAACAATTTTATTTGAAAATTGTGCTGTATAAATATTAAATATCACTTTTTATACATACTTTAAGAACTTAAGTTATATGTATTGACAGTGCATAATTTTCTACATCATGGTAAAATTGACCAGCAAAAATAGATAACTCTTCTAAAATAGTAATGGTCTCCAAACGAATGAAAAAGAATCTGTCTATGCAGTACATCCTTGCTTTTAGATTTCCTCATAATCAGTAGTAGTAGTTTCTTTACAGGATAAGTGTCACCAACCATATAAAAGACATCTGCAGACAGTTGAAGATCCATATATTCAAGCAAGTGGCGGAGTCAGGATTTTCACTAAGTGAATTCAAAAAATAAAAAAAGGTAAAAATTAAAAGAGACTATGGCCAATTGGAATTATATTAGCAACCTCACAAAGGTTTTGAAGCCACTGAGCTATGCTTTTAGGTTGTGTCAAGAAGATCCAAACAAAATATACAGAGGCACAAAACTAAGTTTACCTTATATGTACAGTGTAATTTTCCGGCAAAGGGAATTCGGGTGAACCCCTTTAGTCCCCCTAAATCTGCCCCTGATTCAAGCCCTACTCTATTATGAAAACCAGATATATTACTGGATTCTGCATTGTACTAATGCCCTCCTCCACAGCCAGCCTCCACTTCTCTTGCTCAAGATAGTACCAAAAAGCCTATGTCTTTCAATGCCTGTGCCCCAAAAGAGGGCTAGGTTCAAGGGTACGCACCTAGTAGCTGCGAGCCTAAGATCAAAGGCAGTTCCAAAAAGGAGTTCCCTATTTCCAGCTTGATAAAGTAAAGTCTCAGTGCCAGTTGTAAGGTTAGGAAAGTTGGCATGATAGACCAACTCCCTCCACGTTAGGCCAAAGTGAAGATTAAATCGCATAGTGCTGCTTCAATTATAGGATATAGACTTGTAACTTACTGCAATTTCACTAACAATTGCATTACCCTTGACATCTTAATCTACGTTTGTTGTTTCGACGGTTCTATGCTTACGATCAGTCTCGCCCTGAGAAGGAAAAATGGACGATTGGTATTATGGTCTCTGTCACTATGGTCAAGTTTCTGCTTATGGTCTACTGTCGAAAGTTCAAAAACGAAATCGTAAGAGCCTGTGCTCAAGATCATTTCTTTGATGTCATCACCAACTCAGTTGGATTAGTGACGGCTGTCTTAGCAGTCCGATTCTACTGGTGGATTGATCCTACGGGAGCTATAATTGTGAGTTCACAATCACAACTCAAACACTTTTAATTAGAAAAGTTCAAACGATTTACACTGCTGGTAATGTTATAAATAGTCTAATATATTTTGTAATTTCAGATAGCTACATACACAATTAGCACGTGGGCGAAGACAGTGGCCGAAAATGTTTGGTCACTCATTGGAAGAACAGCTCCACCAGACTTTCTTACGAAATTAACCTATCTTATAGAATCATCACGAAGAGACCAAGCACACTGATACTGTTAGAGCATATACTTTTGGTGCGCATTACTTTGTGGAGGTTGATATAGTGTTGCCAGAGGACATGCTGTTGAACCAGGCACATAATATTGGTGAAACACTGCAAGAAAAATTGGAACAACTCCCTCATGTTGAGCGAGCTTTTGTTCATATAGACTTCGAGTTCACTCACAGGCCAGAACACAAAACGATGGTATAATGACATAGTGGTTGCAGCAAGTACACACAGAGGCAGATCCAGAATTTAAACTCTATCTGTTCAACCTTTAAGATTTTTAGCGTTGAATCATCATATTTTTAAAGTTATGGGTTCATATCTACTATTTGTTGCAATTTTAATAAATTTTTACACATAATTTTGTATTTTACGTCGAAAGTACTGGGTTCACATGAATCCACCGGCCTGGTGGTGGATAGAGTTCAAAAACTACTGTTTCATGTGAACTTAATACTTGTGACATGAAGTAAAAATATATAGTCAGAAACCTCAAAAATTTATTATGTTCTGAATGCATAACATTTAAAATAACAATGAGTTTAATGCTAAGAAATTTAAAAGGGTTGAACCCATTAATTTTACATCCTGGATCCGCCTCGGTCCACTGCCCGACTATCCTTGTCAGCCAGCCACTACACAGCTGCCACATCTCGTTATCACTGCACAACAATCACTACACAACTACTGCCACCGTTCTCTTCCACCAACTACGACCAACACAACCAAAACGTCACAACCATCACCACGGACCACCACTACTGACTCTGGAAAGCTCAAAAAGAATGAACTCTAGCTGGTGGATGAGCTGGTAACGTCGGTGGCTGGAGAGGAAGTCGTAGATCGCTAAGAGTAAAACTGTAACGAGGACGCAATAGTAGAGGGTGTAGGGTCAGCACTACTGGAAGAGGGAGTGTTGGAGCTTGCAGATACTGAAATGTTGGTTAGCATAGTTGAAATGGTGGGTGATGTGGTAGGTATTGGAGCAAAAATATGGCTATATCTCAACGACACAGAATCCAACTTCCAACGTAGAAAGAATAGGAAAAGACAAGCACCAAAAACAAGCCAAGTATATCCACTGACCTTAAGGATATTCACAGCCCAATTTAAGCAAGCATTCACAAGCAAGAAATTGAAACTTCCAAGATCAGTTGAAGGTTGAACCATTGCAAGACTCCCAAGCCAAGCTGCAGCAATACAGAAGAAAGCAACCATTGACACCAGTGAAGTCGCCCTGAAAATGTACTGAAAGAGAATACTGCATACCATTCCTACTGCAAATTCAATAATTTTCCTCTTCTGGTAAACATAGTTTAAAAAAGGCGACGAACCCCACCTGCCAAATCGATCCTTAAACGCTATATAGGTAAGGAAAAAGCTTACGGGCACGACTAAGTAGGACAAATAAATGAATACACTCCACAGAAAACTTGGCAGTGCAAGTTCAGCCAAAACCACACTTAACAAACCCCAACAGTAGCTATGATTCAAATACATCCGAAATGAAGGACACATTGGCCTTCTGTAAGCAAAACGATAGTAAAGATATCCAAACAGGAGAAAAGATAAGATGATCCAGAAGAAAGGAAGAAAAGATGGCAATGGAATTATCAAGATTTGTGCACAAACAATGGAGATTAAGGTCTTTCCTACTTGAAAAAGTCAGTATTGTATTGGGGCATGTGGCTGCTGATTTTCTAAAGCTGGTCGAAAAAGAAAAGCATAGGTGGATGAAGTGAAAACAGAGAGAGAGACACAATGGTTTATGATGATTGCGACGGAAAGGGGCAATGGATGATCTGAAATATCTGAGTCAGTTGAATTCAATAAAGCTACTGCTCATATGCAACAACAAATAGAGCTAATAAAGTAAGAGATCGAGAAGAACAAGATAGATGGGAGCTCCATGTAGTTGAAGAGAACTATCCTTACCAAATTTAATGAAATTCCTGAAAAGTTAGTGACATAGTTATGAAACTTGATGAGAACTGGAAAATTCTGGGAAAGTTATTGTGGACTTCTACTGACTTTCCTCAACAGCAAAGTTCGTTTATGGATATACGAAGTCACACCATTCAATTTGACTTGCTCTTCTTTTGCTTTCCATCTCAATATTAAAAGTTGAGAATATTAGAAAGATTTGGATCAAGTTGGCAGATTGAGTTATAATCCATTGTTTAGCCCATATTGATCAAACCCATCTTGACCCAAATAAACTTGGCATCTTTACATAAATAGCCGCGATATTAATTGTTTACTTTTTCTAGCCATATACATAGATTATACATATAATACATAAATTATGCATATATCATACCTCAACCGGCTATTTTTAGTTTAAGTGGTTGGGTAGACAGCTATTTGCATTAATTCTTCGAAGAAGGAACTTTGGGCAGTGTTGGGCATTAGCCCATTTATTTACTCAGCCAATCTTGACCCGCCCAACTTCAGCCCAAGCAGCCCATTTGCCCCTCCTAATTCTGTCACAGGTAGCTCACTACACCACTTCAGAGGACAGTGAACTGTTAACACAGAAACTTCCCAGACAAGAAACCGATGTCTTATATTATTAAGGTCAAGGTTTAGCTCTATAATAAAAACATGAGCATTGGCCTAAATAAATTCGCAGTAAAGTCGTGATCTTATATATGAAACGTAATTTATTTGGAAGAAGGGGAAAGGGAAAGGAACAAAAAAAGGAAAGAGGAAAAAGGAAAATTCGTGGCTGCTGCGAATTGAAAGATCCGAATAAAAGGAACACACGATGATCAATAGCTGGTTTGGCAGAAAAATCCTTTGCAAAACGCTTTGCGCCAAGGGTATAACCTAAAAATCAATGAATCAAGTTGCAAACCTTGAAAATTCGGATTCAAATCTCGACAAACACAAAAATACCAGTGATTTCTTCTTTATCTGCCTAAGCATTGGTGTGAGATTTACCTGATGTCTACGCTAATGGAGGTAGCAAATACTCACTTGAATAATCGATATGCTCGCAAACTGGCCCAAACACCACTGTCTCTTAGCACCTGCTTTATGATGAAAGTTGATCATCTGGCTTTACTATGTGGTCCAATATCATTGGCAAACTGGAACTAGTGGTGTGATAACTGATAAAACGGAGCAAGCATATAATAGTCAAACTCTTAAGTAAGCCAACCAGGTTGTCGGTGAGCTAAAGCAAATGGAAGAGAAATATTTTACATCCTTCTATCAGGAAATGCGAAAATTTCAGAATGATTCAACATGACCCTGAAGAAAATGCCTACCACATATATGTTTTGTGCAATTCAGTTCAAGGCAGAATGTCCAGGAACACCAAAAAGTCATACTCATTTTTAGGAAAATTGCAGCACCTACAAAACCAGAGTAGGCACAGAAGTACAAAAATGAAGCATTTATGTAGATTTTAGGAGCTTGAATCTACTAAACAAGGAGATCCCTCCATATGCCTTTTGATATTTGAAATTGGACATGTATAGCAAAATTTTTGTTACTTTTATTCCTCATCCAGCAGTAGAGAAGTACAGGATAGAAGCGATGACAACTCTTCTTCTGTTGCCAATCCAGAACCTTGCCATCGTATTCTACCAAATTTGTCAAGCAAAAACGTGTACCTGTACATTTGATATAGAACGGAGAACACTTAGAATTCATTTCTTCTGCTTAATCAGTAAGGAAACTGAGAGGTAATGTTAACATTTCATACCCAGTCAGAAGGTTCAATATTTTAAGTTCTTTCCGAAAGTAGTAATGGTCTCCAAATGAATAAACAATTTGTCTATGCAGTGCATCCTTGCTTTCGTCAGGGTTAGATTTCCTCATAGTTCGAAGTAGTAGTTTCTTTACAGGACTGAGTGTCAACAACCATGAATCTATAAAGGAGATCTGCAGACAATTGAGGATTCAAATTATCAACCTCTACTACCATTAAGAAAATGAGAAATACAGGAATCGTTGCATTTGACTTATGTTAGCAAAAAATGTCTAGCATACAATTACATGTGTATAGTCTTTAACAGACCGACACTAATAGAATTCATTCCCAACCAACACTTCTTTCATTCAAGAAGTGTGAATATCCAACGGTTTGTTACAGAAATATTAAAACCTTATACCATCCAAGAAACCTCTTCCTTCAGTAATAGAATATCTGTCTAATACTTACTCTTGAAACTTGCCTCTCTAGATTCCAGTTATTCTTTATCAATTCATATTCACAATTTATACCTTAGTTCCAAAACATTGAAGGCATAACAGTCAGAAACATGTTTCTGCATTTAAAATCACTATACTTCACGACAGTACCATAATTTTGAGAATGTCACTATCACATGACAGAATCATAGTCTCGAGCGTGAAATAAAGAGTCCTTTAGCTCAATTACAACGAACTCTAGAGAAAATCTTAAAAACCATAACAGGGGAAAATATATTTGCATTCAAATCTTATGCAGTTTTAAATCCTCACCAAACCCCATACAATGCCACTTCATCTCATTTACATCAGCAATGTTGGCTATGGTATGAGAGACATTTTAAATAAGAGAAAGGTGCAACGACCACCAGAAATTTGGGTCTTCAGGATACGATGTGGAATTCTACACTTTTGTGCTTATCTACAATTGTATAAAGATCTAAAACAGACTCCAATATGTAAGATACATGCATGAAGAGATGCAATTTTTTCATCTAAGACGTAGTGCTGCAATACCTCATAAAGCTGAACTCTATTGGAATCTTTAAATGTATCCAGAAATGGTTTACTCCAAGAATCTACCATCGCCTGCCAAAAGTAGTCAAAACCTCAGCAATATAATGAGAAAAGGGATACTGCAATAATTGATGTTATACATCACGCTTCAAATCAACCTGCATTATCTTAAGATAAGCATGGGAAGAGCTAGTTTCTAACAACTCTTACCCCACAAATGCTGCATCAGAAACTTCTATTTCTCAGAACTCTAAATGTACAGCAACTAAGTGAAATTTATTCATATGTTCCTATAATAATGACATGAACGAGTAACATAGTCCATTTCTTTTGGTGCAACATTCAAAGAAATCCTGCCAATGACACATTTTGGTAAAATTGTGACATTTTCAGCCTATTTATAGGTGCTTATTTCATTATGTATTCCACTCAATGAGGTATGAACCTGAAAATTACTGTAATAGAACCAGTGTTGATATGACTAACCAAATCAACTTTAAGTCATGTTCACATTTAACTCAGACAAACAGCCTACAAATGTAAGGCAGCCAATGACAATGCCTCATCATTGATAAAACACTGATTAATGTTCTAAGCTCTAAGGAATGTTAAAGCGCTTTGGCCATTCTAGTTGTCCAAGATAATGCGTCAGTTAAGAGTTAAGAGACAATATTAACCGATAGAGATCATTTCATAGATAAGGAAGTTCAAAAGGTGAAGAAAACTAGTAAGCCGGATGACAGGCAAATGGATAACATAAAAACTGCTTTTTTACTTCAGGCAAAACCAGCAATCAATTAAAGTTACTCTAACCTGTGAGCTTGCACGAAATGAAAGACACAACAATGATGCCTTTGGTGCTTCAGCTTTGTTTGCCTCAACGCCATTTCCAGCGGATGTGATGGGAAGCTTAAGGCTTGAACCATCTGAGTTACTCACCTCCAACGCAGGAAACTTCACAGCCGCCATTGCTGGAATTATTATCTTATTTGCAGTTGCAATCTATATTCCGCGATTTCCATTAGCAAAAAAAAAAAAAAAAAAAAAAAAAGAGAAAGCAACATTAAGACAGTGAATTTTTTTATACCTTACCACCATGTTGCTTCAACTCGTTTATATCAGCAAAGTAACCCCGGTTCATCTCATCTTTACTGCCCTAAATCACATTATATACATAAAGTAAATTTCAGAGTCCATTTACCATAAGTTAAACAGCACCCCCATTATCCCATTAGCCATACACTTTCCTTCTTAGTCTGTCGCAAAAGGAATGTCATATTTTCATATTTAGAAATAATTTAACATTGAACTTCTCATTTTACCCTTAATTTGATGATTTAAAGCTGCATAAGTCATGTTCAAAATCACAAGTTTCAAAAGTCTTTCTTTTTAAAACTCTCTGTCCAATCAAACACTGTTACATAAATTGGGAAGGAAGAAGTACAATACATTGAAATCGAGAAACTTACAGCCGAGCACGCTCTTTCTCAATTGCCTCCTTGTTTCCCAGCTGTAAACAAATGATTCTTCAATACCAACTTAATACAGGAAAAAAATTATATTGTAAACATTAACTAATTTACATACTCTCTATATTAGCAGAGTAGTTGAAAAATAAAAATTATAAAATGGACGACTAATAAAGAAAATACATTTCTATTTTTATTGAACTAACCTGGTAAATATCGAGGAAGCGATTGGAGGTCAATCGGCAAGGATTGCTTAAATGGATTGGAGAAACTAATTTCTCTTCTCTGGAAAAAAAGCTTTTTGAATGGAGAATTACAGCTGAGCTAAATCTCTTAAACCTCAACATTTTCAACGGTTTTCTTCTGTGTTTTTCAATAGGTTAGTGGGATCGGAGAAGGAGAGACTAAGGAAGTAGACTGGGGAACGGGTCATTTTGCAGGCTTTTACCTATACGGTCCAGGCCCAAGTTATTTAGAGAGTAACAAGTCCAAACCGTTAAAATATCATGGTATAGCCAGTTTTCACACTGGTCAATGAAAAATAGCCAGCGTTTATCAAGTCAATGAAAAATAGCCACTATTTTGCTGCAGCAGGGACCGATCCAGTATAATATACGGGAGTTCTTGTGCATTTGTGTACGAACTCCAGCATATTATGCTGGACCGGTATACTTTGCTAACTCCTGTAAAATTTGCGGGAGACTGGAGCACCAGTGCTCCAAACTCCAGTATATTATACTGGACAATTATACTTGCTGGAACTCCCGTAAAATTTACGGGAGTTCCAGCATAATTATGCTTGAACTCCCGTAAAATTTGCGGGAGTTCCAGCATAGTTATCCTGGAACTCCCGTAAAATTTGCGGGCGTATTTTTCTACTTATGCTGGAACTCCCNTATATATGATATATATATATATATATATATATATATATATATATATATATATATATATTATATATATACATATATATATATATATATATTGTGTAATGACAGTCTCCTCGTTTGATTCTTGTCTTTATTGAAAAAAATTACTTAGGTACTTTTATAAAATTTGCTTAAACAGTAAAAATAATTGAGCACATATATACTCTAAAATTCTTTTTTATTTAGGATTTGAAGAACTTTATCAATGAGCTGGGACTAATAGCAATATCTGCTTTGAGACCTCAGTATACATGGTAAAATAAAGGGGATCCTAGTGATTTTACATTTGAGATTTATTATAAAATCACCAAGTTCTCATTGTTAAAATTTTCATGGCATCAAGCATCCAATAAATGTTAAGGCACTTTTAATTTTTTATACAAAATATAAAAAAATATATTTCATGTCACGCCTTCTTTTTACACACTCCGAGGGTATATATAAGGGAGTTTTTCCACTTTAAGTGACATTATTCGAAATGAGATTTTTTATTCATTTTTATTCAGAGTCGCCACTTGGAATATTTTAATTGGTGTCCCAAGTCACCGGTTTATTTTAAATCCCAAATCGAGGAAATTTCGACTTTCCTTTTGAAGTTTGCAAACCAGAAATTCTGAATAAGGAATTCTGTTAATCCGGGAGAAGGTGTTAGGCATTCCCGGATTCCGTGGTTCTAGCACGGTCGCTTAAACTATTACAATTGGCCTATTATCTGATTTTAATACATGTTTTAGCCTGTGGTATATTTTAACTTATTAACCACTTTTAATTAATTTAGGAAGATTCAACGTTATTTAAAACGCGCCTTGAACCACGTCACATGAAATGCACCCGCGGTCCACGACACATTTTATTTAACGTTGTTGAGAATTGGAGTTGGGTCACTTGAAATGCACACCCGAATTTAGATAAATAACGAAAATTAATTTAAAATAGCGCGCCTAAAGCAACTATGAATTTTTAAGGTATTTTCTACACTAATTAGTATTAATGTGAGAGCCAAGGTTATGGATTTTATTTGAGGATCAAGTGATAGAGTTGACCACTAACATTATTTACATGGTTGATTCTACTGCCAGCATACTTATAACTTACTAACATTTGTTAATTTAGTTGCTAATCTTTGATAGGCGAGTAACTGCACCAGCTTATGATTTATTAAAGAAATGGGTTCAGTAAAGTAAATTCATTTGGCCCACATGCAATTAAAACAGAACTAACCCCCAAAGCCCATTCTTCCATCCTTAAACTGATAAAATATCATGGTATAGCCAGTTTTCACACTGGTCAATAAAAAATAGCCAGCATTTATCAAGTCAATGAAAAATAGCCACTATTTTGCTGCAATAGGGACCGGTCCAGTATAATATACGGGAGTTCTGGTGCATTTGTGTACGAACTCCAGCATATTATGCTGGACCGGTATACTTTGCTAACTCCTGTAAAAAATTGCGGGAGACTGGAGCACCAGTGCTCCAAACTCCAGTATATTATACTGGACAATTATACTTGCTGGAACTCCCGTAAAATTTGCGGGCGTAATTTTCCGGATTTTGAACAGTGTTTTCGCTCAGATTTAAAGTGGCTAAATTTCGATGACTTTTGAAACTTGGCTATTTTTCAACGACCAGTGGTAAATCTGGCTATTTTTGAATTTCTCCCGTCCAAACCCCTAGAACTAGTAGCCCAAATAGGAGTGTGAAATGCACAAATAGCCACTTTTACATTGCTAATGAGAAATTAGCCACCACCTCAAAACTAATCAACATTTAGCCATTTTTAGCATAAAATAAAATTTGGACTAAAGTACTCCTATCTAAAATACAAAAAAAATTTCACAATAGCTTAATGGAATCTCAACTTCAGTCTCACGAGTCTAGAGTTGATTTTGAGGTGGTTCAACTTCAATTTTTTTTTTAAATATGGCTTGGCAATCCCCAACTTCAGTCCCATACTTTCACTAATTAGTTTACATCTTTTTCTTAAATATAATATTGCTATGTTAGGGTCTCAAATTCAGTCTCACGAGTCTAAAGTTGATTTTGAGGTGGTTAAACTTTAATAAATTTTAAAAATATGGCTTGGCAATCCCCAACTTCACTCCCATGCTTTTACTAATTAGCTTGCATCTGTTTCTTAAATATAGTATTTATTTTGAATGCTTGATTATAAATATATGTGCAAAACGTTAACCTTCTAAAAAATCCAGTATCTCAGCTACAGTTATAGGATTCCCGCCAATTCTGTCTTCCTGATTCAACACTAAATTAAAATCGCCGAGAACTAACCAAGGGATATTACATCCTCTACTCTGATTCTCCAAATAACTCTACAATTCCCTCCTCTCTGCCCTTTGGTTAAAAGCATATACAAATGTCAGCAAAAATGTCACCTGCAGAGGAGTGTATCTCACTTTGCAAGTGATTACTTGTGCTGAGCTGGTAATAGGAGTTACATGGTAATAATCTTGCTTCCAAGTAATCCAAATTCTACCATTGTAATAGTGTTCTAAGTTTGTAACATACTGCCAGCCTCCAAATAATTTGTTTGCTAGACCCTCAATCTTATTTACTTTGACTTTTGTTTTTAGTAAACCAACCAGACCTATTTCTTGTTCATTGTAGAGGAGTCTGACCTCCTTCTGCTTATTAGGGCCATTGAGGCCCCTGATATTCCAACTTAAGAGGCTAACCATTCCCTGGGAGAGGAATAAGCTGGCCTCCCTCATTTCCAACTGAGCTTGATTGAGTCTGATCGTTGTTTCTTTCCTTGTCAAGAACATGGAAAGAATTTTGATTGATCACTTGCTGATTATGTTTGAACTGCTGCTTTCTGACATTCACTAGAGTAACCCACCCTTTAGTCCGATCAACTGGTTTTCCACTCTGCACATTGTGGTTCCTTACTAATCTGGGAGATGATTCAGCAGGTTCCATTCCTCCCTTAGTCATAGCTGCTGTTTTACCATGATGGAACTTCTCCTGATTCCCTGCTTCCTCAGAGTCCACCTTTTGCTTCTCCTTCTGTTCTTCTAGTTTCTCCTTTCTCACCTGCTCCCCTTGCTTTGGTGATCCAGGTTTTGTAACCTTCTTCTTCCTGCATTCCTCTTCAGAGTGTCCATACCTACGACATAAATTGCATAGTGTAGGTTTCCAATCATATTGGACCTTTCGCCACAATAGTACACTACAAAAAACGGAAGAATTGCATCGTTTTTATTACGGGCTTATTGGAAACCGCCACAATATTCACTCTACTAGCCCAGTTCTTTAGTCACCAGATTGTGCACTCGTAAAGCGACGTTTCGAACCGCTGCTATCTCAATTTTTAATTTTTAACATACTTTTTAGGTTTAGTTGGAAAAGGCATCTTCTCACAAATCAGAATTCCCTCCCTTACTCTCCTTCTAATAAACCCTAATCGTTGTAGTTCCTCTCTACCTCTCCGTGCGGTGCTTTGACAGACCATCATAGCCGGTGATTCTCTCTCTTTTCTCATCTCTTATTCTCTCCTTTCTTACTCCTCTTCTCGTCGGTGATTCGAATCACGGAAAGCAACAGCGAAGCAGTTGGTCTACAATCAAGCTATGATGGAGTTCGCGAACCTCTGTCGCAGCCTCAATGATCTCAACTCTCAACTTCAAACAAAGTTTATCCAGGTCATTTCTTTTTTTATCTTCTTTCCGCTATATATTGATGTGGATCTAGGGTTTCATTCTTAGTTTGCTTTGCTCTGTCAATATATCTGTTATATTTGTGCTTAGCTTCCCTTTAAAAAATATTTTATGTATTTTAAGGCACGAATTAATTTGAATTGTGGTCCAAACTTGGTTGATTAATGTGTGGAGTACTTATGGTCGTTTTCTGATCTTATTCTTTAGAAAATTTGAATTTGAAAAATTAACGCATCTGTGGGCTCAAGTGGATGATGGTATTTGGTGCGGACACTATCATGGAGGTAGAATATTGATTCCTACATTTTTCAGCCCATGATTGTAATATGACTTTTAAGATCTTGTGGCTTCAGATGTTGATATTTGTTAATTTCCGCTAAATGTTGGTTGCTTTTAGTATGATTTCTATTAACGAGCTCCTACTATTGTGATTGTACGACGTCCTATTTTAAGGAAATAGGCATTGCTTTAACTTGTAGCAGCAAGGAGATTCCAATATCATTTTTCACAAATACGTTTACCCGTCATTTATAGTCCAATGGAATATTCTATTTGATATGTGTCATGTTACTATATTTGATTTATTTGTGTATACAACAATTAAGCATGTTACAGGGGAACAAGTTGCAAAATTGGCGATTTGCATCTTTGCATACTGGATTGAAAATATCTAACTGAAGTGCGAATTCATTAGTTATCAGCTCACTTCGTCAAGCTTGAGTTCTAAATTTAACTGTCAGTATATCGTGTTATGACTAAAGTCGAATAACAACCTATTTTGGATGTGGCAAAATGGAAGTAACATCATTTTGGTTCCTAATTTTCTCGGGAGACATTCTATTAGTCCATCATCTTCCATGTTGTTTCTTTTGCATTCATTTTATCTTGAATTTTTCTTTTTATTACCCAACAAAATTGTGTGAGATCAAAGTGGCAATGACGTTTTGGTGAGATGTATTTTCGTTACCCAATGGATCTACAGGTTATACAGGGACATACAACATTTGAACAGTTGATGAGAAGGTATTCTTCTGCTCCTTACATCTCCTACTTGACTCTACCCCATTCTTTTGGAGCATTAGGACATAGTTTAGCTGATAGAAGTACAAGCAAGTTTTTAGTAAATTGATCACATATAAATAGTCAGTATGACTACAATTTTTAAAAATGGTATCTTATTTGAGAAAGAAAGACAAAAAATGCTTATCAAAGTGTTATCCGATGTAATTAGTCTTCTAATGTCGATGCTGAAAGTCCTTGTAAAAGAAAAATTCTACTCCATAGCTGCAAAAAAGCACTTTGGATGTGCAAGGAGTCGTATATTAGCAAAACTATTAAATTAAGTGTGATATACATGTCCTTAGAGTGACTGGTGCAATTGTTATTTTTACTGATTTTTGGCGACTTTGGAGAAACTGCAAAAGGAATTTATGCTTGTCCTATTGCGAGTTTATATTATTCACTAACTTAAACTGGATCAATCATAATGCAGGAATGAAGAACTTCAACAAATTAGCTAGAGAATTCACTCAATGCCTCCAAATTATTGATGGTAACAATTTTCTTAGGATACTTGCTTTTCTCTCAAGTAGCTCAAGACATTGCTATGTCTCCTGTTGCTCTCTGTTTTTATCATGGTCATTCATTGAATTCCTTTGCTTGCTTGAAGTTTTTAAGCGTTGTTTAATACTTGTTCCATATTTACATCATCAATGTTGGTTCTTGATTTCTACTGTAAAAATAAAACTTAGGGAGGAAACTGTAGAAATGTTAAGATCCAAACTTCGACATTACTTAAAGTACTTGCTGTACTTTGCTAACTATTAATTATTTTAGTTAGTGCATATACTTACCCAAGCTATTGTCATTCTGTCAAAATTTCTATTTGTTTTGAATGATGTCTTCATTGTATCATTTCGACAAGAGAAACACCAAAGAGGGAGCATGCATTACTCTTTCCAGTAAACATATGTCATTAAGTACTCAAGTTTGTCCCTTTATTCATATAGAATCTATAAGTAGCAGCATAGGTTTTGTAGTGAATGTACAAATTTGAAATCTGTTGCTACTATAGCACGGAGAATTTCTACGGTGGGTATGTTTAATTTGATGCCTTTCTATTATTTATGATTATATGATTTGTTCAAAGTAGACCATTTGTTCAACAATTACTTCACATCCTGAACTCACTAACTTGTTGTTTGTTGTCTCATAATTTTTACCAGTCATCACATTTTGGAAATAGCTGGCCAAGAAGATCATCGTATTGGAGTAATTAACAATGCGGCTCACGCGAGTGCTCATTGATCATTGTTTCTGTAATAGATTTTGCCTTTTTGTCCGGTTATCTAGATTTTACTTCAAACTTGTACATTTTGATGATGTAATTTTGAAATATTTTTTATACTCAATAAATATTTACCTGATTAATTTCAATTTTTGTGTCAGAAATTTATCAAGTATTAGACAAGTTTTGAAGTATAAGGTGTAATAACATGAAGCTACAACGGGATTACATAAATTTATTAAGCATTAGGCAAGTATGGATGATTATGGCAGTTGTTCAATACTTTTACGGCAGTTTTTAGCTGCCGCAAATTTATTTTACAATTGCTGAAATATGTACAATTCTGGCGGTTTAGAGCTGCCGCAATTCGAAAATGCAAACTGCCATTTTATCAAGCTCAATATTGTGGCGATTTTCAGAAAGCCGCTGTATTAAGCTATTGGCGGACGTGTGTTGATACCCAATTTTTCCCTATATATTTTTTCAATATGCAAAATACCTTCAAAATAGCATATGTATGCATATATAATGTATGTCCAAGTGTTTCATTATTTTCTTCAATTTTTAAAGGTTTTAAAATCAATTTATTTCCCTATTTTGTCCATAAAAATCCAATAATTATTTTTAAAATTATTATTTTGGGTGATTCACTTGTTGAACTTTTATATTTATGCTAAAATATAGCTAAGAGAATTTTTGAATATTTTTTACAAAACTATTTAGTATATTTAAGGCTAAATTGCATAATTGCAATATTAGCCTCTTCCAGAATTTAATTACGTTTATATTTACAAAAAATTAACTCCGGTATTTTTAAATAGTTAATTATATGTCATAAATTATTTTAGTACCTTTTTAATTTAGTTCCAGAAATCAATTTACTATTTTCTAATTTTAAATAGGGGAAAATTGGCTATTTAAATAAAAGCCCAATTTCGTTTCATTTGTAGCCTAAATTGACCCCAATTTGAACCCAATTTTCTGACCCAATTCCCATAAACCGACCCACCTAACCCCTTTAATCCCAGCCGTTGATCATTTAGATCAACGGCTCCCGTTCCCCCTTACCTTTTTAACCCTGAACGACCCCAAAACCCTATCATTTTGATACAATCTGCCGCCTTAGAATCCCCTTCCTCTCAAACTCTCTCTGCAACACCTACAAACCCTAGCCGCTGCCATCAATCTACACCCTAATCCATGGCCTTCTGTGGTCATTCGAGACCTGTACCAGCCTTCTATGGCTTCTATGTGTTTGGTTCTATGGTTTCACGACCAGACTTCGAAGGAGTTTGGTCCAGTCTTTGCTCGACTAGTGTTCATGGCCTTTCTCCGGCCAGCCATGACCTTTTCTGGCCATTTATGGCCTTTCGAGGTGGGTCCTTGACCTTTTCTGGTTAGATCGTTATCTTTCGTGATCTTTCTCGTTTCTTTTGGATTTTCTGAAACCCTAATCTCTAAGATCTTTCGATTGCTTTCAGATCTACTTTAGATCTGTACTTGCTATGAGTGTTTTAAGCGTTTTCTGGAAAGTTTTTTAACTAGGATAGGGATATGGAGTCTGTAGTTCTTTTTGCACCAGAGGCTGTCTCGAGTCTTTATAATGGACGTAATTGCTATAAATAAACTTGAAAATTCCCAAAAAATATTCCGCTTCTTCGCGAACTACGCTCGGTCTGATTCACGCGGGGTCGTGATACGTAGGCAATCTCCATAGGATTCGACCATTTCTAAATAAATCAAAAGGAAAACTAAAAAGGAATGATGACA
>NC_031989.1:53838560-53839092 GCF_001879085.1 Nicotiana attenuata
ACGTTGAATGTACCTAAAAGGTTCACAATTCCATCTAGGGTGGATTTACCATGTATTCCATATTTCCTCCCTAAGGCCACTCTGCTAATTATGTTATTAGTCAGAGAACAGAAAAGATCTCTCAAATCTATCATTGAACTCGAAGATTCACACTCTCCTCTGATATTTTCAATCATGTTCGATATTCTTCTTCTCTGACATCACGAAAAGATTGGACTCTTTTGTTGCTAAGAAGGTGAAACACAGTAACACTTCTAACTTGCCTCCAATATTCACCATAAGGACTGAAGGCTATATCTTTGGAGCCATAAAATAGTCTATCAGCAATGCTGGATTTAGGTCTGCTTGACCAGACGAGATTGTGGGTTTTCATAATATCACGAGCAGCATCAACGAGAGGAAGCAACGACCACTGGCTTACTGCCCAAGTGAAAGTGCATAACTAGACCTATATTTTTTCNGTATAATTTTATGGGAAGAAAACGTATGAGGATGTCGACCAGTTGATGAAAGTCTTTACCTATAACGTGGA
>NC_031989.1:53842300-53844214 GCF_001879085.1 Nicotiana attenuata
ACAGGGTATAAGAAAATAGTCTATGAGAAAAATAGAAAGTGAGCAATATTGTAGTGAGTGGGAATATCAAAAGAGGTTTTATTTTTTGAATGTTGTAATGGTCTTTGGATTGTTTTATTCGGACCTACAATGTGTAAAATTCCTTGCTATAGTGATATCAGTTGCTCGTCTCGGGGCCGTATTTTTTCCTTTATTCAAAAGGGTTTTCCACATAAAAATCTTGATATCGTTGTCACTCTTTTATTGTTGTTAATTACTGTATCTTAGTGCTAAATTATTATTCCGCTTTTATTACTGTGAATATTATTTCTGTAGAGGGTTTATTCCTAACAACTTGTATCAGAGCACATGTTCTTCTCATTCACAAAAAATTATTTACAATCGATTTTACTTTTTGATAAAAAATATTAGGAGTAAAATATGAAGTAACAAGATTCAACGGTAATGACGGTTTCTCCATATTTCAAAGAAGGATGAAGGACCTACTCATCCAACAAGAGTTAGACATTGCATTTGATGGAAAAGAGGCAAAGTCCGAAGCCATGAAAGAGAGGATTGGGCAGACATGGATAAGAAGGCGTTAGTGCAATCAGACTGCACATGTCCGATGAAGTACTGAGTAATGCCGAGGATGAAAATAGTGCATGTGCTATTTGGAAAAGACTAGAAAGTCTATACATGTCCAAATCCTTGACAAATAAGTTGTTTTTGAGAAAGCAACTTTATGCCATTCATATGAGTGACGGTACAAATTTTTTGTCCCATTTAAATATATTTAATGGATTAATCACGCAACTAGCAAACCTCGGAGAAACAATCACTGAAGTAGATAAGGCTATCATGCTTCTAAACTCAGTTGCATTCTTCCTATGATAATTTGGCAACAATCATCCTTCATGGTAGAGATACCATTGTTACACCCCGCAATATTACCATAATGTTACGCCTTGCAGCATTAAATTACGACGATATTGCACCATATAGTATTGTACGTTGACTTTGTCGTAAGGTAATTGACATCAATCCAAGGAAAAGATTATTTGGAGATTATAAGGATTATGCTATTTTAAACAAGTGATGAGTAAGTTCGTGAAGGTGAGAGGGGAAATAAGTCAAAGAAAATGAATTTTCGTCGAAGTTTGGCAATTTGGGATAAAATACGGTCCAAGCTATAATACCCCGATATTTATGGAATAGTACCATACAAGAAACTATATGAACATGATAGTAGGATGTATAAAGCGTATTAAAAATAAGTAGAATTTTATGTCATTTGAGGCAATTCTTAATTATGCGGGTAATTGATTAATTAGCGGGTAGCGGAATATTAACTAATTAGTTAATTATTATTGGATAATATCAAAATCTCCACCCCATCCCCACGTGGCAGCAAGCCACTAATTCAAACAATGACTCTTAGTCATTGCTGATTAGGTGGCAACTAGTTAAAAGAAAAGCCTTAAAAGGCTACATATCTTTAACAAATTGAAAGATACTATTCTTCCAACAATTTGAAAGAATTGCAAAAGCTCTAATGATTCCATATGAAGCTAACGTAAAAGGCTCTAATGGTTTCATATGAAGCTAACGAAAAAGGGCAATCTGAAGGTCACTCCAACAAGAACGGACGCTAATCTTGAAACAAAACAATTCCTACGAGATTTCTTAGCACCGTCGCAACGTGAGATTTTGCGATTCTAAAGGAGTACGGTATAACCTTTTCCAAGAATATCATACGGATTTGTCCCTACTCCAGGTATGTTAAGGCTATCCCTACTTTCTTTTGGCATGATCTATACGACACAAACGAAACGAGCAAATGCGCAATTTCCATAAATGACTCTATTCATAGAAATACTAGAGATGCTTATGTTCTTGATCCCCCATGTGTCATATTATTCTATCATCTGTTCT
>NC_031989.1:53850294-53882107 GCF_001879085.1 Nicotiana attenuata
CCTCAGAGTTCCTATTGTTTGTCCATGAAGTGTATAATAATCCTAGTATTAGTCGATTTTGTTTAAAACGTTTCTTAATATTCATTTCCATACCTTTCTCTTGCATCTTGATGTGTAGTTATGATGCCTTGGGATGCAATTCAGTATGTATTATAGTGCGACAATCCATGAAGCTACTACATAATGTTATCTTAATCGTTCCCATTGATGCCCTAATTCCCCCTATAAGAGCTTTTAGACAGGTTCCATATATGAACCCTAACTTGTTTTTCACCACAATGTAATTCTCTCGATGCTGCCTTATAGCACAGTAGTTTTTATGTCCTGTGAGCTTGATATCAAATCAATGCTATTCCAGGAGTGTCAGTTTGTTGTAGAAACAGTGGGTGAATTGTGGACAAATTTGCAGATTTCCAGCCTGCCTAATGGAGGTGGTGGGGCGTTGGGTGGGGTGTCTTAACCCCAAAAAAGGAAAGAGCTGCCCCCCCGCAAGGGGGCCCCCCCCCCCCTTTTTTTTTTTTTTATAGGTGGGGGGGGGGGCCTTTTTTTTTTGGGTTTTTTGTGGGGAGGGGGGGTGTGTTGGTGTCTGGTGCGCGCGCGCGTTCCGCTAGTGCTGGGGAGTGGGTCAAACGGGGGGGGGGGGAAAAAAGGAATTTGGAAAAAAAAATTCGGAATGGGACTAGTTTGGGGGGGGGGGGGGGGCCCCCAGGGTGGTTTGGTCCGTGGGGGACTTTGGCCGGGAGGGGGGGGGGGGGGGTAGTGCGTGTGGGTGTTGGGGTCGCCATTTTTGAGGGGGTAGGTAGTCTGCGCATTGGGGATCACAAAAAGTGGTTTTTTGGTTCGGTTTGAAATCTTCAATCCAATCTCAAATCTGCCCGCTCTAATACCATGATAAAATATGTGTAAAGATCTAGCAGAGAACACAATTGCATGTGATTAAGAAGAAATTAGTATAGAAGAAGAAGACGAGTGAGGAAGAAGATGTATTCATTATCTGTGTAACTAACTCTGCTAATACAGAGTGTTGTTATATACAGTGTCTCACACGAGTCACGTGTGTAAAAATAGGTATAAGGACTAAAAATACCCCTGACTGACTAACATAACTACCAATGTTGTAATGACCCTACTTTTAATAATCTTGCCACAGGTACAAACCCCGTTCGATTCTCAGATGGTATATTTTTTAATTAATAATTTTAAAAACTATCCACCGACTTTGGTCGGTGTCGGATTTTTATTGGGCCGGTTGTGGAATTTTAATTGACCGGCCAAGTCGATCACAATCGATTGGAAGTCGATCGGATTGGCTCTATCGACTACCACGAATCGTTGGTTTAGTTGGTTTTTGCCAATTATCCAACTAACATCGGTCGATTTTGGATATCGATTTTTGTCATGATTTTAGTAGTACTCATGATGAACAACGCGGTAAACTTTTGGAGTATATTTAAATTTCCTGGATTCAGGGATTACTAGATTCCCTGGGTGGGAGTCCGTTGGTGATAAATTGGATAAAACTTACCTAGAAGAAAAAAAATGTGGTCTTGCCGTCAAGGATTTATAAAGATATCTTATTATTATTGTTTGGATCGAACCTTTTGGCCTCTAATGAAGTCTTCTGACTATGTGTTGTCTTAAGCTCCTGATAGGAAAAATTTTATGCATAGTGACGTCAGGGGCGGCCCGATGATTTTGTGGCCTAAAGACAAACTTTATAGGGCCTTAACTTTTCTTTTTTTAAAAAATAAATTATTTATTTATTTGAAATCTATTTTTCTACCGTTTCTTATATACAAAGTTATTAAATAAATTTTTTTTATAATCAATAATTCTTAATTAAGTTTTTCTTAATTGAAATATAACTAATCCATTTAATCTTTATTGAGACATTGTTGATCTTAGGGTGAGATGTTTTATCAATTTAAATTTTAAATTTTTTTTTCCCGCTGAAACGACAGGAACAAGAGTTATAAACATTATTCCCTAAGTAATATAGGCATTGAAAAGAAATCAAAATTTTTTTTTATTGACTGAGTGTATCAATTAAACTGTTAGTTCTAATTGTACAGTAATTTTTTTTTAATATTTTTAATTCCGTAAATAAATCTAAAACATCAATATCGAATTTGATTATCATGCTTTAAGGAACATTCAAGATTAAGCAATATTTTTTTAAATTTTCATCATTCAGTGATCTTTATTTTACGCTAGAATAAAAAATATTTCAATTGCTTCGAATTGTTCAAATTCTATTTTGAAGTTAAAAAAATAGCCTTGTCTACTATGTATAAAGTAATCAACTCGAAAGGACTCTTCAGAAAGATTTTGAGATTTATTATCAAACATTCTCAATCAATTGTTACTTCCTACATATCATACGTTTCTTACGAAATTCGGGTTCGATATTCAATTTGTAGTGGCAATTTCTTGGCAGAAATCATAGCAGTTGCAAATCTTCTTCTCTATACTTGTTAAAGAAAGAACTCAAACTTTTTCACATTCACAAAACTTTTTTTAAAACTATAAATAGGCATATTAGGTGTAATAAAAAAATTGTTGCCCCATAAAATGTGGGGCCTAAAAACAGTTTGCTTTACTTGGTTTAGTGAAGGTCCCGCCTTGAGTGCGTCAAAAGAAGCAGCCAAATTTAGTGCTAGTAACAATTGTTCAACACCAAATTAGCTAGTAAAAGAAATAATAATAATAATAATAATAAATAATAATAATAATAATAAATAATAAATATAATTGTTTGAAACAGAACACCCAAACAACACAATAACAATAACAACAATAACATACCAATATAATTTCATCAAGTTGGGTCTGAAAAGGAAGAGTATTATACGCAGACCTTAACACCTCGCTGGTGAGGTAGAGAGGCAACTCCAAAAGACACAAAGAAGTGTAAAATTTAAGCAAATGGACAGAAAAGACGGCCTAATTAGAGCACAGAGTAGCCATAGCTAGCAAAGGTGATTTCCTACGGACAGTGAGGCTACTAGTTTCAGTTGTTTGACTCAAAAGTTATTAAACACTTTATAAGTAAATCAATCAATAAAGATGAAGGGGTAAAATTCCTAGTTTAAAGATAAGTTAACTCTAAGATCCGAGTATGAGCAAGGAGAAAATAGGAAAAACATAGTCAAATACAAATGTTGACAGCGATTATGATCAAGTTTAATGGCATAAGTAAAGATGCATTAAGTAACAAAAATATGAATAAAGGAAAAGATTCACCCGATCTTTCGGTGAACGATATTCTTTCATTTAATAAACGCTCATATGGTAGACAAATACAAGAACCTTATAACCCCTTTTTTGGATCCGAGTGAAGGTATGAGAATCACTGGATTCCTCTCATTCTTTGGAAGGTGTGTTTACATATTTTCTCGAAAGAGGGGAGAGGAGATAGAGAGAGGAGCCCCTTTTGGGAAAGTCCTCCCCGTCCTATTTATAAGGGGGATATCCAGAGAAAATCCTAAAAAAGGGTACAATTTTAGAGGGGAATATTCGGCAGAATGATTCCTTTTGGAGTACTCCAAATGCAAACTGGCTGTTTGATGAACGGTCCGATCCTTTGGCACTGTCCAACCTCGCCTATTAATGACGGTCCGACCTTGGCTATCGATGACAGTTTCGACCTTGGTTATTGATGAGGTCGCGACCTTGGCCGATTGTTGACGGTCCGACCTTGGCCTGTCTGACCACGACCTTATGTCTTCGCAGTGCCGAATTTCTCTAATCTAATTATGACACCATCAGTTAAGTCCCTCGCTTATCGAGTCGTCTCTTGGTCGAGCTCGGTGAGCGGACTTCATTAATCATAATTTGAGAAATTTGGATGGAGGAGTCGAACTAGTTTGGATCACGCTGAGGGTGCCGATCTTTAGGGTCCGTGGTAATCTCCCGTGGGAGAACTTTTTAGTAGAGTTCGATCAGGGCATGAACGAGTGATGAGTTCGATCGAGAAGGCGTAGAATTGGAGAAGGCCTCGAGCCGGGATGGCGGCCATCAGAGGAGGTTCATTCGCAGTCCTTGGATCTGGACGGGCGAGTAATGGCCGAATGTGAAATTCGCCGAGGCTCCGAAGTGTTGATTCGAACGAGGGCCGAATGTTGTATTTCGGACGAGGGCCGAAGGTTATTCGTTGATGGCCGAATATTGTTTCAGTCGAGGTCGAAGGTTGATTCGGCGAGTCCGAATTCTTCTTTGGCGGATGGCCTGGCCGTTGGTGTCAGCCTCCGCTCTTTTTGGCGATGGCCTTGGCCATAAGGGTCGACCCCATCTTTTTTGGGATTGGCTCTTGGCCATAAGGTTGATATCGGACGAGCAGAATGTTTGTTTCGGTCGAGGCCGAAAGTTGATTCGAGAGGCGGAAGAAAGTTGATTCGGACGAGGCGAAAGTGGTATTTTGGTCGAGGTTGAAGTTATTCGGCGTTGAGGCCGAATTCTTTTTTTGGCGATGGCCCTTGCTGTTGGGTTGACCTCCCCTTTTTGGCGATGCCCTTTGGCACATAAAGGTCCGACCCCTTTTTTTTGGCGATGGCTGCTTGGCCATAAGGACGATTCGGACGAGGCCGAATGTTGTTTCGACGAGGCGAAATGTTGTTTCGAGACGAGGCCAAAAGTTGATTCGGACGAGGCCAATATTGTTTCGGGTCGAGGCCGGAAGATTGATTCGGTAGGACGAAATTCTTCTTTTTTGGAAGATGGCCCTTGCGCGATTGGGTCGTACCTCCCCTTTTGGAGATGGCCCTTGGCCATAAAGGGTCGACCCCCCTTTTTTGCCTGATGCTCCTTGGCCATAAGGACGATTCAGTACGAGGCCGAATGTTGATTAGGACGAGGGCCGAAGTGTTGTTTCGGACGAGGGCCGAATGTTGTTTCGGATGAGGCGAAAGTTGATTTGACGAGGCCAAATGTTTATTTCGTGCGAGAGCCGAATATTGTTCGAACGAGGCCGAATCCTGTCGATCTTGATGGGAAGGCTCTAGCCTTCATTCCCAGTTTAAACGAGTCGAGCCTGTCGATCTTGATGGCGAGGCCTTAGCCTAGTCCCAGTTCGAACGAGGTTGAAACCTGTCGCATCTTTGATGGCGGAGGCCTTTCCTTTAAAGGTGTTATATTCGAACATATCGAAATGTATAACCCGGTCGTCGTTCGATCAAGGTTCGAACTCTTCTTCTTTGGCGAAGCCCTTGGCCTTAAAGGGTGTTATTTCGAAACTATCGAAATGTTAACCTGTTCGTCGTCGATAAGGTCGACTCTTCAATTTTGGCGAAGGCCCTTGGACTTTAAGGGTGTTATTGCCGAACTTATCGAAATGTTAACCCGTCGTCGTTTTGGTCGATGTCGAATTCTTCTCTTTGGCGAAGGCCCTTTGGCCTTACAAGGGTGTTATTCGAACTTATTCGAAAATGTTTAACCCCGTCGTCAGTTCGATCACGCGAACTCTTCATTTTTGGGCGAAGGCCAATTGGCCTTTTAAAGGGGTGTTATTCCGAAACTTATCAAAAATGTTTAAACCCGTCGTCGTTTGGTCTATGTCAATCTTCTTCTTTGGCGAGGCCCTTGGCCTTTTAAAGGGTTTATTTCGAAACTTAATCGAAATTGGTAACCCGTCCGTCGTTTCGATCAAGGTCGAACTCTTCATTTTGGCGAAGGCAACTTGGCCATTAAGGGTGTTATTTCGAAACATTTCAAAATGTTAACACGTCGTTGTCGATCAAGGTCAACTTATCAAACTTGTGGCAAAGGTTACTTAGCCTGAGTTCCAATTCGAACGAGGTCGAACTTATTCAACTTTGGTGGCGAAGGCAACTTTAGCCTTTAAATCAGTTCGAGCGAGGTCGAACATTTGTTAACACTTTGAATGGGAAGGCACTTAGCTTGAGTCCCAGTTCGAACGAGGTCAAACTTATCAAACTTTGATGGCGAAGGGCACTTAGCCTGTTAATCAGTTCGAGCAAGGTGAAACTTTATACTTTGATGGAGAAGGCAGCTTAGCCTAGTCCCAGTTTCGAGACGAGGTCGAACTTATTCAACTTTGATGTGACAGGCAACTTAGCCCCTGTAACTCAGTTCGAGTGAGTCGAAACTTAGTTATACTTTGAATGGCGAAGGCACTTAGCCTGTAGTCCCAGTTTCTGAGCGAGGTCGAACTGTCAATCTTTGATAGGCGAAGGCACTTAGCCTTTATACTATGTCGAGCGAGGTCTAACTTGTCGATCTTTGATGGCGAAGGCACTTAGGCCTTAAACTTAGTTTCAAGCAAGGCTCGATGTCAAATCTTGTGATGGCGAAGGCACTTAGCCTGAAGTCCAGTTCGAGCAAGGTACAAACTCTATAACATCCTATTATACTAAAATGAATTATTTGTGGGATGAAATAGATTTAATGGTGCCAGGAGCAGGATGTGATTGTGAGAAAACTAGGCCTTTTCTAGATCAGTTTAAAAACTTACGCTTATTGCAATTCTTTGTTGGTTTAAATGAAAGCTATAGTCATGTGAGAAGTGAGATCCTTCTTAGAACACTTGTGTTAACTGTGAATCAACCATATGCATTAGCAGTTTAGGAAGAGAGTCAATGAACACTTAGTGTAGTTAATTCATACAAGGATCCTTTAACTATGCTAGCTGGAAGATGACAAGGTTTCAAGGCAACAAGGAAACCAGGTCTCATATGTGATTACTGTAGTTACAAAGGTCATTTGAAGGAGAAGTGTTACAAGATTATAGGTTATCCACCAGATTTTAAAAGCAAGAAAAAACCTCAGAACTCTAGCGTGAAGGAGGTATGCTAATGTATCAGCTGGAGAAGGAGGGAGTTCTAACACCACTACTTAGATACAGGGGCATTACTTCACAGAAGATCAATACAAACAGCTGTTGGGACTTTTGAACAAACCAGATCCTGATCCAGGTAACTGTCATACTTTAATGGCAGGTTGATGGGTTTTCAATGTCTTAGCCTTATAACTTCTTATGTTTTGATCTAACAAACTTGTCGTGAAGAACCAGATAGAGAACCTGGCCCACATGATATACATTTCATGTGAACTGGTCGAAGTCTGAAAATCAGCAAATGGATGAACGACTATAGGGAGGAACACAACAGGGACCTGGTGACCTGGTCCCTTAGGGTTCTCCGACACAAGCAAGTCAGTGACTGTACGCAATCAATATAAAGAGGAACACAACAGGGACCTGCTCCATTTGGGTTCTCTAACAGAAGTACAAGTCAAGTACACAGCTGGAACGTAGCAGAAGAAAGTAACCATCTAGCGACTGTCATAGAAGAGGAACACAACTAGGACCTGGTCCGTTGGTGTGTCCTGGCAGAAGTACAAAGTCCACTATCCAGCTGGAACGCAACTGCCTAGAAGCGGCTGTGCAGACAGTACAGCAGTCACCTCTCATTGGGAAGAAGCGTACACCAAGAGTTGACATCACTATCCATTGTGCTATCTTTTATGATAAAACAGCCTGGTGCAAGACACACCATTCTTTGTGCATTCAGTGATATTCTCTCAAGAAACAAAAGTATTTCATCCGGCATTGAAGTCACTAGTGTGTCAAGAACAAGAAGACAACTCCACTAAGGATCAGTTTCTAAATGAGTTTACGTACATCCATAGTTGAGTTGTAATCTTGTTATTTGTTCGTCATTGTAATTCCTAGTTTGCTTTCTTAGAAGCGTTGTCTTAGGAACAAACCAAATTCGTAAACTTCTGAGTGTATCTTGTGACTAAGGATAGTCATAAGTTTAAATCCTTTGTAACTAGGAAAGTTATAGAGTGGCTTGTGGTGGTGTCATCACAAGTTAGTTTGAAGTCTTTGCAATAGGGTTTTTGCAAAGTGGCTTGTAATAGGTAGATTACAAGTTAGTAGAGTTAAAAGCCTACAAGAGTAGGCCGTGGATTTTTGATCCCCTTGTGTGGCATTTTTCCACGTAGAAAATCTCTTGCCTTCTTTACATTCAGTCTTTACTGCATTCTACGTATCATCTCATAGAGGACCAGGTACTCTATAGTTTGGTAGACTCACATAAACTAACAATTGGTATCATAGAAGGTTTCTCCTAGCAGGCTAACACCTAGGAAGGATCCTCAATGGCTACTCCACCAAACTTTGAAGAAGGACAATCAACCTATAGACCTCCCAGATTCAATGGTCAATACTATGGTTGGTGGAAGACCCGGATGCATGATTTTATGATGGCAGAAGATTTAGAGCTGTGGGACATCATTTGTGATGATCCACATGTTCCCATGAAGTAACTTGAAGAAACAGGAGAATTGGTTCCCAAAGGGAGAAGAGAGTACAGCGACATTGACAGAAAAACTGTAGAAAAGAACTATCGTGCCAAGAAAATCTTGATGTGCGGCATAGGACCTGATGAATACAACAGAGTATCAGCTTTTGATACTGCCAAAGAAATATAGGAAGCCTTACAAACAGCACACGAAGGAACTACTCAGGTCAAACATTCCAAGATCGACATGCTCACCACTGAATATGAGCTCTTCAGGATGAAGGATGATGAGTCCATACAAGATATGCACACCAGATTCACCTCCATCATAAATGAGCTTCACTCACTTGGAGATGTCATTCCCAGAAACAAGCTTGTAAGGAAAATCCTCAGTGTTCTACCTGGGTCTTGGGAAAGAAGAGAGCCTAAGAAGGAAAAGAACCCGGTGCTTAAGGCTGAAAGCAGTGATTCAAGTGATGAAGATAGTAACATGGCCTATCTTACTAAGAGATTTCAAAAGATGGTTCGAAGAAATGGTGGTATACCAAAGTGGGGCAGTTCAAGTAAAACAAGGAACAAAGATCTCTGTCACAGATGTGAAAAGTCAGGGTATTTCATCAAAGACTGCCCACTCGCAAAACTGGAGCAACACAAGCAGAATCCTGACAAAGCAGGAAAAAGGAACCTGGTTCCAGATAAAAGATTCAATCGAAAAAGTGCTGCAGACAATATCGTTAAGCAGGCTCTTGCTGCTTGGGGAAACTCCTCGAGTGAATCCGAAAGGGAATCAGATGCAGAGGACAGTTCCATGATGGTAGTGGAAACTAAAGCAACGAAGTACGATTCACTGTTCGCGTTGATGGCTCGCTCAGATGATGATGATGAAGAAGATGAAGAGGATGAGGTAAACTTCAGGGATATTCAGAGAAATCTAAAATCCTATTCTTCTAAGAAGCTAAGTTCTTTATCTAATTTCCTAATTGATGCCTATTATAGCCTTGAAAATGATAAGAAATCCTGACCATAGAACTAGGAGAGGCCGAACAATCTAGAGATAATCTAGTGGTCTGTGTAGTGGACTTAAATGAGACCATAGCTAATCTTGAACAATAAAAGGAAGCCTTGAATGAAAAAATAACTAGTATGGAAAATGAGAGAGACGATCTGATGGTAGCAGTTGTTGATCTAAAAGAAACAATAGAAGGCCTTAACAATGAGAAACACACCTTAGAAGAAAAAGTTGCATCTACTGAAGAGGAAAGGGATGATCTGTTAGTAATATGCACTGATCTAGAGGAAACCATTGAAGGACTCAATAGAGAGCATAGGAATGCAAGTCTTGGGAAATGGAAGGAAGTAGCTAGTGAGACGCACATCATGCTTGAAAAAGAGTTAACCGTTGTAAAAACCAGTCTCTATAGTGAACTCGAGAGGAATCAGCAACTAAAAGTAGGATACAACATATGATACCAACTTATGCATAAGATATATGGGCCTATAAGACCAAAATAACCACTCGTATACTGAACATAGGCCAACAAGGCCATAAAATCTTTTGCGTACATGACATCTGTCTACAAGCCTCTAAGAATACGTAATTTTCATAAAGGTCGTGACAGAGTCCCGCCATACTAAACAATACACGTCTAAATTGTACTAACCAAACAAGCAACTCCGAAGCAAATGGATCGCACCAACATCTTCCGCTGAGTTGATAGCCTACTTGGAGAGCTCTCGACCTATCTATCGGGACATGTAGGCATGAAACGTAGCATCCCCAGGCAGAAAGGACATCAGTATGAAAAATGTACCGAGTATGTAAGGCACATAAATAAGCACATAACAGACACAGAAGAAATATAGAGTAAATGACTCAACCTGTAAGTCTGGGAAACTTTGTAAATCATGAAATACTTAGTATCATGTATATGCGTATGAATGTCATGTCGTGCATAGGTACACGTTTTATAACATCATCGCCTCTGAGGGCACCCCATCATATCATCTTGGCCACTGTGGGCAAATCATCAACGTATACCAGCTGATCAGGGTGGTGGTACATATATATATATATATATATATATATATATATATATATATATATATATATATATATATATATATATATATGTATGTATTTCTCGAAATGAGGATATAACTGTATGGCCTATACTCTTTTGATGTCTTAAGGCCTATCACTTCTCGTCTCTTCCTTCACCTGACTATGGATCCGGTAATACCGTCATCTTTCTGATCTACCATTGTCGTCCATGTATCACATCTCACTCATAATTCTTCCTTATCTCTCTTCTCATTACTTTGCTAATATTTCTGCCTATCCCTTTCTTGTGAAAGCTTCAACAAGATATTTTTTCGCTTTTAGCTCTCCTTGCTTCAATCATCCGGTCTTCTGGTTTCTCAACGTCCTTTCTCTACTAGGGACGAGAGTCATACTAAGGTAATATTTATCCCTTCTAGGCTTTCAGTTCCTATCTTCGGAATTTTTTTATCATGCTAGTATTCACATTTAATTGTAATATTCTAGAGTGCATCACCTTGGTGTCTCACCAGAAGATCTATTAGCTCATTTGTAATATTCTTCGGAAATGTCAACTAACACAAACAATCCATTCACCATTTAGGTTTACTCTAAACTGATGTTCCGTCCTTCTCTTAAACTACACCTGTTAGCTTCCGTAGGGCATAAATGAGATGGGTGTAGCCAATTATACATACCTCTGTTACTGTTGAAGGTAACTCACAATGCTTATATCTCTTTTCCTGAATTGTAGATAATGATCATCTTCAATAACCGTCTTTACTGGATGTNTTTCCTGGTCTTTCTGCCCCCTTGTTGCGTGCATACTTAGCTTATCTTAGTTCCTACGCATATGGGAATTCCATACAACACATATGACCTTGAATATCACTGCTGATTTTACTTCTCGTTCATTAGCCACGGTAGGTGCCTTTTACATGACCGTTTCTTCTTCAAGTTACTATGCTTAGGTTGGAGCCTTCTGTCTTATTTCCTCAACTAGTCTTCCATTGTAGTACTTAGGGAGGACCACTGATTCTTGCAAGACAGCGAGCTTATTACCTTGTTTACCCGACGGAATTTTTGATGTCCTTCCTCGCCTATAATTATCCGTAGTTACTTACCTCCACGCCCTCGTGCTTGTAGGGTTGCTTCTGAACTTAATATTTTTACTGTCTTCCCAGCGGCATTCTCTTTTATTTCTGTAATACTCATACGGTACCTTTTTAACTCCCTTCATATGAATATATCTCAAGTATTATAATGTCATAACTGCGAGGCTGAACTCCCCATGTTGGGGTTCACTCTGTTTATCTTACACGATCTATTTATTTATCTGTATCCTCTTATCTAGCCATAACTAGGCTCTTCCTGGATCAACCACTAACCATTCGCTGGCCCACTCTCATATCAATATTCGGTGTACTGGCTCCTTATCTTTCTATAACATCCCGGGCAAGAACTCTTACTTCTTCATCTTGATGTCGTGCTTACATAATGTTCTGGAATCATAGCATATCTGTAACATTTGAATAAGTGCAATCTCATCCCTTTCTCATTTTTTATCGCATTCTTCCTTTATCATTCCATAGTTACTAGATCCACTTAATTGTGACTTAATGCCACATCGTTCCATATTCCCCCCTTTAGGGGAGTACTAAGAGTTGGAGCTACGACGACCTGCCTATAGATGTTTTTCCTCTTCATATTTGGCGTCCTTTCACATCATCAATGACCCTTACTCGCTTTGCGGTAACCCTTTCGTACCAAGGATAAAAAAATTCCTTACTTGCGATGGTGACACTTAGTGTAACTGGCATATACAGTCCCTTAAGCTTAACTTTGCTCATATTGCTTGCTTTAGGAAAACGTCTTCCTGAGTGACCATTCTATGAATTCATCATGGATCTTCTTCTGTTGTCCATTTATTATTGTCGGAACGCAATCTGAAATTGTCATGATGCTGACTATTATCAAATCACTCAGTCCCTAATTTATTATTAGTTTATCTTGTTCACCAATCCATACTGATTTCTATTACTCTAGGGTCTAACTTTTCCTCTGGTAATCACGTTAGAGTTGCGAACTTATTTCTCGAAATGAGGATATGACTGTATGGCCAATACTCTTTTGATGTCCTAAGGCCTATCACTTCTGGTCTCTTCCTTCACCTGACTATGGATATGGTAATACCATCTTCTTTTTGATCTACCGTTGTCGTCCATGTATCACATCTCACTCATAATTCTTCCTTATCTCTCTTCTCATTACCTTGCTAATATTCCTGCCTATCCCTTTCTTGTGAAAGCTTCAACAAGATATTTTTTCGCTTTTAGCTCTCCTTGCTTCAATCATCCGGTCTTCCGGTTGCTCAACGTCCTTTCTCTACTAGGGACGGGAGTCATACTAAGGTAATATTTATCCCTTCTAGGCTTTCAATGCCTATCTTCGGAATTTTTTTATAATGCTAGTATTCACATTTAATTGTAATATTCTAGAGTGCATCACCTGGGTGTCTCACTAGAAGATCTATTAGCACATTTGTAATATTCTTCGGAAATGTCAACTAACACAAACAATCCATTCACCATTTTGGTTTACTCTAACCCCAGCCGGATCCTGATGTTCCATCCTTCTCTTAAACTATACCTGTTCGCTTCCGTAGGGCATAAATGAGATGGGTGTAGCCAATTATACATACCTCTTGTGAAGGTAACTCACAATGCTGATATCTCTTTTCTTGAATTGTAGATAATGATCATCTTCAGTAACTGTCTTTCTGGATATGGGCATCGTCGTATTATGAATAAGATAGATTTTAGGAAATTGAGTTCTTATAACTGAGCTCTACCACACGATCTAGAATAAAAAGAAAGAGTGACAGTCCTAAATGCCCTGTAGCCTCCTGCTTATAGGTGTGGTGCACGACACACCATAAACAAGACTCTACTAGATACGACTTGTAGACTCCCTAGGACAGAACTGCTCTGATACCACTTCTGTCACGACCCAAATCGATGGGCCGCGACCGGCACCCGGTACCTTACTCAACCGAGTACCGACGTAACTTATCTTTTCATGTAATACTATCATAGATAACTGAGCCGGAAGGCTGTCGTGAGATAAGTAGGATACAACATGTAATACCAACTTATGCATAAGACATAAGGGCCTATAAGACCAAAGTAACCACTCGTATATTGAACATAGGCCGAAAAGGTCATACAATCTTTCACGTACATGACATCTGTCTACAAGCCTCTAAGAATACGTAATTTTCATAAAGGTCGGGACAGAGTCCTGCCATACCAAACAATACACGTCTAAATCACACTGAACAAACAAGCAACTCCGAAGCAAATGGAGCGCACCAACTTCTTTCGCTGAGCTGATAGCCTACTTGGAGGGCTCTCGACCTGTCTATCGGGACTTGCGGGCATGAAACACAGTGTCCCCAGGAACAAGGGACGTGAGTACGAATAATGTACCGAGTATTTAAGGCACATAAATAAGTACATAACAGACACGAAAGAAATATAGAGTAAATGACTCAACCTGTAAGTCTGGAAAACTTTGTAAATCATGAAATACTTATAGTTTCATGCATATGCGTATGAATGTCATGTCGTGCGTAGGTACATGTTTTATAACATCATCAGCCTCTGAGGGTACCCCATCATATCAACTCGGCCACTGTGGGCAAATCATCAATATATACCAGCTGATCAGATGGTGGTGCGTATATAATGCCATAACCTTTCCCATATCTCAGATACATATATATACATATATATACGCGTATATAACGCCATCTGGTCATGGGTCAATGTGCATGTATAAATGCATGAAATACATATGAGATACATTAATAAAATCTTTCAGTACATCATATGACCATTATGCCTCTGATTAATACCATGAAATAAAATATATCAACTTACGTATTTTCTTAGACCCAAGAACAGATGATAGAATAATATGACACATGGGGGATCAAGAACATAAGCATCTCTAGTATTTCTATGAATAGAGTCATTTATGGAAATTGCACATTTGCTCGTTTCGTTTGTGTCGTATAGATCATGCCAAAAGAAAGAAAGGATAGCCTTAACATACCTGGAGTAGGGAAAAATCCGTATGATATTGTTGGAAAAGGTTACACCGTACTCCTTTATAATCGCAAAATCTCACGTTGCGACGGTGCTAAGAAATCTCGTAGGAATTGTTTTGTTTCAAGATTAGCGTCCGTTCTTGTTGGAGTGACCTTCAGATTGCCCTTTTTCGTTAGCTTCATATGAAATCATTAGAGCCTTTTACGTTAGCTTCATATGGAATCATTAGAGCTTTTGCAATTCTTTCAAATTGTTGGAAGAATAGTATCTTTCAATTTGTTAAAGTTATGTAGCCTTTTAAGGCTTTTCTTTTAACTAGTTGCCACCTAATCAACAATGACTAAGAGTCATTGTTTGAATTAGTGGCTTGCTGCCACGTGGGGATGGGGTGGAGATTTTGATATTATCCAATAATAATTAACTAATTAGTTAATATTCCGCTACCCGGTAATTAACCAATTACCCACATAATTAAGAATTGCCTCAAATTACTTAAAATTCTACTTATTTTTAATACACTTTATACATCCTACCATCATGTTCATATGGTTTCTTGTATGGTACTAGTCCATAAATATCGGGGTATTATAGTTTGGACCGTATTTTATCCCAAATTCCTAAACTTCGACGAAAATTCATTTTCATTGACTTATTTCCCCTCTCACCTTCACGAACTTACTCATCACTTGTTTAAAATAGCATAATCCTTGTAATCTCCAAATAATCTTTTCCTTGGATTGATGTCAATTACCTTACGACAAAGTCAACGTACAATACTATATGGTGCAATATTCCAAAGCGTAACATCATCGTAATGTAATACTGCAACGCGTAACATTATGGTAATATTGCGGGGTGTAACAATGGTATATCTACCATGAAGGATGATTGTTGCCGAATTATCATAGGAAGAACGCAACGAGTTTAGAAGCATGATAGCCTTATCTACTTCAGTGATTGTTTCTCCGAGGTTTGCTAGTTGCGTGATTAATCCATTAAATATATTTAAATGGGACAAAAAATTTGTACCGTCACTCATATGAATGGCATAAAGTTACTTTCTCAAAAACAACTTATTTGTCAAGGATTTGGACATGTATAGACTTTCTAGTCTTTTCCAAATACCACATGCACTATTTTCATCCCCGACATTACTGAGTACTTCATCGGACATGTGCAGTCTGATTGCACTAACGCCTTCTTATCTATGTCTGCCCAATCCTCTCTTTCATGGCTTCGGGCTTTGCCTCTTTTCCATCAAATGCAATGTCTAACCCTTGTTGGATGAGTAGATCCTTCATCCTTCTTTGCCATATGGAGAAACCGTCATTACCGTTTAATCTTGTTACTTCATATTTTACTCCTGATAATTTTTTATCACAAAGTGAAATCGATTGTAAATAATATTTCTGTGAATGAGCAGAATATGTGCTCTGATACAAGTAGTTAGGAATAAACCCTCTACAGAAATAATATTCACAGTAATAAAAGCGGAATAATAATTTAGCACTGAGATACAGTAATTAACAACAATAAAAGAGTGACAACGATACCAAGATTTTTATGTGAAAAACCCTTTTGAATAAAGGAAAAAATACGGCCCCGAGACGAGCAACTGATATCACTATAGCAAGGAATTTTACATGTTGTAGGTCCGAATAAAACAATCCAAAGACCACTACAACATTCAAAAAAGAAAACCTCTTTTGATATTCCCACTCTCTACAATATTTCTCACTTTCTATTTTTCTCACAAACTATTTTCTTATACCCTGTCTGCGATGCCACACTATTTCTTTCTCTCGTTGTTGGTGTGTAGAAATGAGAGCCAGAGCTCTCCTTTTATAGCTGAAGCCTCAATCTCTGAGCCTACTATTTTTGACAATTTGCACATATTTTTCCTTCTTTTTCTTCAATGTCTTTTTTTTAGCATAAAGATATTTATTTATAATAAACTAGAGTACGGGTGGTAGCGAACTACCATCATTACTAGCGCCCTGATGGGATATAGATATGCCTCTTAGGGCATTGTTATTTCCTAAGACAGCCAAATTACAACACGCAAAATTCGATACTTTGCTAACACGAACATAACCTTCCTGATCTTTGTGATAAGCATCTATCATAGGTTCAGGAGGTAAAACAAAGGTACAAAATTTATTAAAACTAGGCTGCTTAAAAGCTTCTTTTGTCAAAGGATGTGTGACACTGTTTCCTTCACGAAAGCTATGGTTTACCACAATCTCCCCTATCTCCATTGCCTTCTCCATTAACCACCTGCATTCATAGATTAAGTCATTGTATGTGAGATTAATTTCGTGCATAAAACTTATAATTTCAGTGGCGTCCGTGTCCACTTCAATTGGGATTATTTTTTCATTCAGTATGAGTTGAAGTGCCTGCTGCAATGCTTGTAATTCTACTTGAGTTGGAGCCACTACATATGTTTTATTGTGGTACCCTATTTTCCATAGTCCCTTCCCGTCTCGAATGACACCGCTGATTCCTCCCTGCAGGCTTTTGCTCTTAAAAGCACCATCAATGTTTATATTTTACCAGCCCTTAGGAGGACCCTAGCATTTGATACTAACGGTCCTTTGTATATTCATAGTGGTAGGATTGGCAATCAACAATTTGTATTCAACCGCTAGGTTAGTTACCTTATTAATATTAATATCATTATTGGTATTGTTTTGGTTATTGTGGTTTCTATTATTCCATGTAGCCCATAATGTGAACGGAAAAAGATCTTTCCACGTGACGTACTTGTATATAAAATTGATATTAGCATTCTTGATCATATCGACCCAATGTGTTGTACTTGTTAAAGGAATAATATTGCAATCCATTAAGTCCCAAAACGATTTCGCAATGTGGCATTCCCAGAAGATATGTCATATAGTTTCAGTAGTGTTCTTGCATATCGGGCATTTAGGGTCAATGTTCATACCAATTTTACTGAGGTATGCCCTACTTGGACGCCTATTGTGGTAGCACTTCCACATGAAGAACTTAAGTTTGTTGGACATTTTAAGTCCCATATCCATTTAATGTTGCCTGGCACTAAAGAAGTAAGATCAGATGCGCCAACTCTGCTCTTTGCATGTTTTCGTTGTTAGTAATGGTTTGTTTGTCAATTTACTTCTAGCAAGAATTGGTTGAAAATACACCACTAGGATTTATGCTCCATAGGAGGTTACTAGGAGATCTAAATTGCTTGTTGGGAGTTAAGGCATTAATGTTATTGATAATATGTTGAGTGAGTTGGAAGGAGATTTTTTTCGAATCCCAAGAGCCATTGTCACAAATATCTTTGATTTTTAAATTGCTTCCGGATGTTGTTAGAGGGTCAATAACACTGCACCTAAGGTGTGTAATGTTTAGAATCCAATTAGTATCCCAAATATTTGCATTAATGTTTTGGTGTACTACCCACCTGATGCCTTTGTTGCAAATAGACCAACCTTTTAGGAGAGTAATCCAAGTATGTGACCCACTTTTTGTATTTTTACTCTTTCCGTAATTACTAATCAGTACTTTCGCCCAAATAGATGAAGGGTTGTTGAGATTCTCCAAGAAAGGCTCGTTAGAAGAGCTAGATTTTTGACTTGGCCTTTTTGATACCTAGACCACATTGAGCTCTGGTTCTAGTAATTATATCTCACTTAATTAAGTGAAGCTTTTTCTTTTTCTTCGATCTCAACAATCCAACAATGTTGGCTGCCAAACCAAAGAAATTCTCAGCCAAATATTTTCCTTAGGCACATGCCTATTACTTTGGCTTTTGAATGAGATGGACCCCATCATTTTCATCACCCAATGCTACACGTAAAAGATTCGATTTTTCTATATATATTGTAAGAAAACTCATAATCTTAACAAAGATTTGTTATATCGGAAGCAAATAAAGACACTTCTATTTGCTCTTACTGCATGATTGTTAATGCGATTATCATTGTCCCCTATAACTAGTGTGGTGAATAAACGTCTCAATATGATAATATGATATTATATGATAACGTACACAATCAGAATCACCATTTCTAATATTTCTGTCTCCAACATATTATTGTACCCAAATCTTGATTTCATTATATCTAAGTATTCCTCGCTACAGCAAAACCATGAATCTCCCCTGGTATTCGCTTCTAATTCCTCTGCATGTTTTCACTTTCTTCCTCCATCAATGGTTCATTACTACTTCAAATACCCAAAAAAAGTTACCCCCATCTCCGATAAAGCTTCCAGTTATAGGAAATCTTCATCAACTTGGGTCACATCCTCATCGTTTTCTCCATAAATTATCAGAAAAATATGGTCTAGTTATGCTACTTCACTTGGGCAGTAAGCCAGTGGTCGTTGCTTCCTCTGTTGATGCTGCTCGTGATATTATGAAAACCCACAATCTCGTCTGGTCAAGCAGACCTAAATCCAGCATTGCTGATAGACTATTTTATGGCTCCAAAGATATAGCCTTCAGTCCTTATGGTGAATATTGGAGGCAAGTTAGAAGTGTTACTGTGTTTCACCTTCTTAGCAACAAAAGAGTCCAATCTTTTCGTGATGTCAGAGAAGAAGAATATCGAACATGATTGAAAATATCAGAGGAGAGTGTGAATCTTCGAGTTCAATGATAGATTTGAGAGATCTTTTCTGTTCTCTGACTAATAACATAATTAGCAGAGTGGCCTTAGGGAGGAAATATGGAATACATGGTAAATCCACCCTAGATGGAATTGTGAACCTTTTAGGTACATTCAACGTCGGGGAATATATTCCGTGGCTTGAATGGTTCAATAAAATTAGTGGTCTTGAGAGAGGACCCGGACCACGACATTTTTTCATCAACGTGAAAATATTATCAGAATGAATCATCGTCGTACCATTTGAATGCATTTGACAATTACATAATATATTAATATATAGACTTGTGTAGTTGAACAAGGGGGATATAGTCCTGAACATGATTACTCCGTTATCTAATTTTGATATCTTCTTCATGACTTCATCCTTTATAATTTGAGAGAATGCACCCCAGCCCTCTGTCAAGGGACAAAAGAACATCCACATTTGAAAAGTTCTGACTAGCATGAAAAGAGATTAAAAGAAAAAACTAGCAAGAATCATAAAAAAATAAATAGCCTAATTAGCTTCAAGATTACCTGAAGAAATGATCAAACAATACACCACATGAATCAAGAAAAATACGTGACTGATCCCAATTATGTTATTTTTTTAATACAAATAAGTATTCATGGACCAGACTAGCAAGTTAGCGTCTACAGGGGATCAATATTCAATTATTCAACAAGAAGCTGTATCTCTATTTTTTAACAGAACAGCCATCACCCAATGCCTCACGTGAAAGATTAGATTTTTCTAAAAATTGAAAGAGATGCTCATAATCTTGACAAAGATTTGGTACATCCTTGATAGTTATGTATAAAATGATATCTCCACGATTTGTTTGAACTAATCACAGACATTGACAAATATATTGGTTTTCACGTGAAACTAGCCATAATCCTCTTAGAAAGCCACAACCTCTATGTAAACGAAGCAGAGTTCTATTTTACCAAAAAGTATTAGGCCTTTTTGTTAAACTAATTAAGTAAAAAGATTTGGTGCAAATCCTAGCCAGAGATAATATATTCTAGATCTGAGATAAAAGATACGAATAAACAAGCATAACTGAACACAAAATTTGATTACAGCTGCGATTGAATCTCGCGATGTAAGAAATAGATGATTGCTCCAATAATATCAAATGATAATGAGAAATACATAAAGAAAAAAAATCACCATTCTTGAACAAGACCAACTTCAAAACATTTGATAAAATTGAATTACAGATGAATACCGAGATTCTAAGCTCTTTATCTCCTTTTCCGGCGAGGAGCCTGAGGTTAGGGAACATCTTCATCTTTTGAGAGATGTATATGTTTGTGCGTGTCTTCTTCTCAGCCCCCTCCCCCCTCCTTTCTGTTACTTTCTCCCATTATATTTATACAAAACACTTTCTTTACTCAGTGGCCTTAACCGGAGTACCTAAATTCTTGGAATATCCCGTAGAATATTCCTCTGAAATTTCTAAGTGTTGAACCAGCCGTTCGGGCCGAATTGAGTGCTCGACCTCGCCCGTAGCTAAATCACTTCGCCGGTATGTGGCTTTCTATACGTGACTTCGGCTTGGTTGCTTCTTGGTCATTCTTCCTTAAGTAGAATTCCTTTTATAAGATTTTGACCCATATAGTTAGTCCCTCCGCCCATCGGGGTTGCCTTTGGGCAAGCTCGGTGGGCGGACTTTGCCAGTTGCACCTTTTGAGAAATCTGAGCACATTGCCGAAGAGTGGCCCTTCTTAGAGAGATGACAATGCGATACCTCGGGTTTTGTACCTGATCGTTCTGTCAGTTAGAAATGATGTCAATCTGTCATGCCTCATTATGGTGCACGTTCCCTATTACGTCGTTGCTCGTGCCTCCTCTGCTTTTGAATTAACGTGGCGGCGTTTGGTTTTCCCACTCAGGATGTTTGTATTCTTATAAATAGAGAAGAGAACTCTTCATTTGGGGTTGCTATGTTTCCTACATATTATTCGAAAAACTCCAGGCTTCTCTTTCCTCCTTCCTCAGATTCTTATGTCTCCATCTCTCTTCTTTCGAAGTTCCTCGCCATTGTTACTCTCTCTACCCTAGCACACACCTACCTAACCAAAGAAAAACATGGCTAGTGCATCTTCTACATCCGATAGAGCCGCCAGTACCGTTGCATCGGAAACGGATGTGCTCTCCCATGAAGAAGGGACGACCATTGTGGAAGATGAGAATATTCCCACCGTGGATGTGATAATTCCACGCTCGGGGTAAGCCAGGATTGATTTCAAGCACTTATCTGATGCTGATCCTGAGCTCGTCATTTCCATAATGGACGCTGTGGCACTTGATGCGCTTAAGGCTAAGTGGAGGATTCCTGATCATGTTGAACTCACCCCCGCGGGTAACGACGTCGTGCAGATACATCGCTCGAGGTACTGCGCGTTTTATGCGTACCCGTTTGTCTCGGTTATACACTTCCCTTTCCTTACCTGGCAGAAGACTTTTATCGCTATTATGGGGTGTGCCCGGCTCAGCTCTCTCCGTATATATACAAGCTCTTCCTCATGCTTACCAAGTACGCGGAACTGGCCGATCGGGGGACTTCTCTTAGTCACTTGCTTCACCTCTTTGTACCCAACTTTTACAGAGGTACTATGATACATCTTCGTCACCGCGAGACCAAGGGCTTGGTGGTGAAGATGGACGACAAGACCAATCGCCGCTTTTGGGAGAGCTTCTTCTTTGTGAGGACGGAGCATGTGGTGTCTAATCCTAACGGATTTCCTCAGGATTGGAATTTTGCCCGTAAGTTTCTTTTTGTGTATATATATATATATACTTCTTTTTAAAAAGGGCTTCTTGTTGTTCCCTTCCGGTGATCTGATTGTTCTTCTTTTTACCTCTATTTTATAGCCGAGAAGGCACCTCCCTCACTAGTTGCTGATATTCGCGAGTGGGTGAGCCAGGTTTTGCCCCATACGATGGGGATTCGTGAATGGTCACCGTTCCACAAGAGATTCGGGCGTAGACCTTCTGCTGGTGAGTCATCTCGTCTTGTCCTTAGGTTCTTTGCCCTTTTCTCTGTATTTTCCTCTTTGGTTTAAGCTTCTCTCATTGGTAGGCCGACGGGTATCGAGGAGGGCGAGGGCTCCCATACCTGTTTTCCGTTAGTCGAGTCTCTCGACCGGACATACACCGATTATTGCTGCAAGTGAGAGCGTTCATCTCGCTGCTACTATACAGATTACGGCCCCTCCCGGGCTCGGCCGTCGTGAGGTTGCTCATCAAGCGGAGGCTCTACTTCCCGTGGTTCATTTGGTCGACGAGTCATCTCAGGACGACGACAAAGAGGCCCCGTTAAATAGGTGGAGAATAAGGGCCGATGGGGTACCCAGGACCGAGGGGCCTTCGAGGAGCGATCTCGTGTTGGCAGTGTCTGAGCCTAGTGGTGATGCCAATTTAGGTGAGAGTAAGTATCCCCCTCGGGCGTGGAGGTGGTGCCCGTTTCTCGCATGGGGGAGTCTACCGTGGTAGGGGGCAGAACTTGGAGGCCGTTGTGATCATTCCAAGTGGTCCATCGACTTCACAATAGGCACGTGCTCCTTCTTCGGCCAGCGAGAGGGCAAAGGGTGTATTTGTAGACGACTATGAGTCCGGTTCAGATATTGACGCCGAGGACATGGATGATTCATCCCGCGTGATAGAGATTTCTCCAAAGTGAGATTTGTTGGAGGACACGGTGAGCTTGGTGCCCCAATTTTCCCTTCTTTGTTCTCCTACTGAAAGAAGGGCCCATCAGGAGATTAGCGATGTTGGCCTATCACGGGGCATAGCAAGAATGGCTTTGAGGGTGAGCATATTGCTTTCTTCGTTTTACGTCTTCCACTCTTGCTAATTTTCTCTTCTTGTTCTCTTATTTTTTTAGAACTTCATTTGGGAGACTGAGAGTATCTGCCGCAAGGAGAGGCGGGCTGCCGTTTTTCAGAAAATGATTTCAAAATACCACCGATACCGTGGCAAGTGCCGCGAGATGCATGCACGACTCAGGGAGGGCTGCGATCCTCAATCCCTTGTGGAGGAGTTAGAGTGGAAAGACGAGGAACTGATGCGGTCTATGGGCAGATGCAGCAAACTCGAGGGGCTACTTAGGGCTAAAGAAGAACAGCTCGAGGTGGGCAAGGGTGTTGCAGCTGAGTGTGTTGATCTTCAGGTGAAGGTGGTGGCCCTCCGGGCGGAGCTTGAGTAGTGTTACGCCCCGCAATATTACGTCGATATTACGTCCTGCAGTATTATATTACGATGATGTTACGCTTCGTAGTACCAAATTACGACGATGTCGCACCCTGTAGTATTGTATGTTGAATTTATCGTAAGGTAATTGACATCAGTCCAAGTAAAAGATTATTGGGAGATTACAAGGATTATGCTATTTCACAAGTGATGAGTAAATTTGTGAAGGTGAAAGGGGAGGCAAGTCAAAGAAAATGAATGTTCGTCCAAGTTTGGCATTTGGGATAAAATATGGGTCGGACGATAACGCCCGATAATTAGGAACTAGTACCATGTAAGATACCATATGACCACGGTTGTATAATGTATAAAAGGTATATTAAAAATAAGTAGAATTTTATGTAATTTGGGACAATTTTAAATTATGCGGGTAATTGGTTAATTACCGAGTAACGGGACATTATCCAGTTAACTAATAAATGGGTAAAGATTAATAATCTCTACCCCTCGCCACGTGGCAGTAGGCCACCATTCAAACCTATGACTAATTAGTCATATGTGCTTAGTGGCTAAAAACGTGTAAGCCACTAAAGAGTACAAGAAAGGCTTGGTCATTCTTGGTCTTTCAAAAAGCTTAGATGATTTTTAGTTAAAATGAAATTTAACTCTTTCACTTAAAATTCAATTCTCCAACCAGAACACTAGACAATTATTAATATGAAGATTTCATTCTTAAAAAAACGTGAGGTTACATTAGTGAGCTTTCAGATTTCATTCTTCAAAAACGTGAGGTTACATTATTCAATAATGTGAGCTTTCAAGAATTCAGTAACGTACGATTTCATGGATTTTCGAGAATTCAGTAATGTAAGTTTTCATGGATTTTTCCCTGCTTCGATCCGCCGTTACGTGTTGTCGCAATCAACGGGTGTTAAAGGGATTGTCAGGAGAATTGGTTCAGGTATGTTAAGGCTATCCCTTCTTTCTTTTGGCATGACCCATACGACACAAACGAAACGTGCAAATGCACAATTTCCATACATGACTCTATTCATAGAAATATTAGAGGTGCTTATGTTCTTGATTCCCCATGTGTCATATTATTTTATCATTTGTTCATGGGTCTCAGAAAAATACGTAAGTTGAAAAAATTTTGCTTCATGATATTATTCAAAGGCATAAGGGTCTTATGACACTCCAAGAGATTTTATTGACGAACTTTTCGTGCATTGCATTCATATACATTGACCCATGACCAGATGGTGTGATATACGCGTATATATGTATATATCTATATGTATATGGGATATGGGAAAAAGTTATGGCGTTATATACGCACCACCACTTGATCAGCTGGTATACGTTCATAATTTGCCCACAATGGCTGAGATGATATGATGGGATGCCCTCAGAGGCTTGATGATGTTATGAACACATGTACCTATGCACGACATGACATTCATACGCATATGCATGACTATAAGTATTTCATGATTTACAGAGTTATCCAGACTTACAGGTTGAGTCATTTACTCTATGTTTCTTCCATATCTATTATGTACTTATTTATGTGCCTTACATACTCGGTACATTATTCGTAGTGACGTCCCTTTTGCCTGGGGACGCTGCGTTTCATGCCCGCAGGTCCCGATAGACAGGTCAAGAGCCCTCCAAGTAGGCTATCAGCTCAGCAGAAGATGTTGGTGCGCTCCATTTGCTTCGGAGTTGCTTGTTTGGTTAGTATGATTTAGACGTGTATTGTTTGCTATGGCGGGACACTATCCCGACCCATATGAAAATTATGTATTCTTAGAGGCTTGTAGACAGATGTCATGTACATAAAAGATTGGACGGCCTTGTCGGCCCATGTTCAGTACACGAGTGGATATTTTGGTCTTAAAGGCCCATAGTTCATATGTATAAGTTTGTATTCCCTCATGCTCTGCTCCGGTTCATTTACCTGTGATAGAATTTAATGAAAGATACGTTACGTTGGTACTCGATTGAGTAAGGTACCAGGTTCCAGTCGCGTCACATCGATTTGGGTCGTGACAAGCAGAGTGATATTAGGGTTGCTGGTCAAAGTGTTGAATTGGAGGAGAAGGCGACCGAATTGGAAGGGAAGGCGATCGAGCTGGAGAGGGATGAGGGGGCCCGAGTAGCAGCCTTGGTGAGGGCTGCGGCACTGGAAGATTCTATCCACGTTCTCAGGTCTGAACGTGCAACTGAGATGGAAATGGCCGCTCTGAAGGAGGCGCGGCTTGATGAACGGATTGGCGAGCTTGAGAGAGACGTCTCGAGCCTAGATGATCAAATTACTGCTCTTGAGGCCGAGAGGGCGCAATTGTTGGCTCCGACTCCTCCTGCGCCCACCTCCTTTGACGTTCCTCGCCGTTTGAACGAGATGTGGGTCCACGTTGAGGCTCGGAGAGACATATATAAGGACTTGTTGGCAGCGGGGAATGTTCCTGAAGCCGATTTCAAATAAGCTCATGTTAAAGCGCGTGAGCCCCGACTTGCCTGTGGTTACCGCAACTCCGGAGGCTGGTGGAGTTGATGAGGTCGAGGACGGGCAACCTTCGATGATGAACACCCCTTTTGGCCTTTGTAAGGCATTATTTTATGTTTGAATGGAACGGTTGACTTGTCCTTGAGTGTATATTTTTAGCCTTTCCTTCTTTTTCCTTTTCGAATTTTTTGGATCGTTTCGCAATGAGTCTCTGTCTTTCGGTAGTTAATTCGAATGAGGTTGAATTTCAACTTGTTAATTCGAGCGAGGTCGAATTTCGACTTGTTGATTCGAGCGAGGTCAAAATTAGACTGTTAATTCGAGCGATGTCGAATGTATGTCAATTCGAGCGAGGTTGAATGTATGTCAATCCGAGCGAGGTCGAATGTATGTTAATTCGAGCGAGGTCGAATTTAACTTGGTGTTTCGAGCGAAGTAGAAATTATCTTGCTAATGAGGTCGAAATTAGACTTGCTAACTCGAGTGAGGTCGAATGTACGTCAATTCGAGCGAGGTAGAATGTATGTTAATTCGAGCGAGGTGGAATTTAAGTTGGTGATTCGAGCGAGGTCGAAATTATCTTTGAAAATAATTCAAGTGAGATTGAATGCATATTTCCTTTGCATTGGCGTGATTGTGTACATCTGGCGTTGTGTAAGAATGTCATACTGCTTTGTTTATTCTTTGGAGAATATTACATGTTTCCGTTCCATCCGTACGTACATTCGAGGAGTCTCAGTCTGTCTAGTCCCTTCATCGCTTGGCCTAGAGAAGTAGTCGATAGGCGGGGCGATGAATGTCTTGCTCACGCTTTGGGACGTATTAATGTATGGACGAGATTAAATTTTAGCTAGTTGTATCGTCGCATAGTTGCTTTGGCATGCGCGTGGGTGAGTTTCACGCACTTGTGTTCTGTCTGCTTGCTGGAGAGATTCGTATATTTTCCGGGCTGGTGACCCAGTCCCAGTATACACAGACTTTTCCCTTTTGTGGCGTTAAGCACAACCTTGTTGGAGTGATTCGTATATCTTCCGGGCTGGTGACCTAGTCCCGGTCTATACAGGCATTTCCCTTTATGGCGTTAAGTACCAACTCGTGGGGTGGGGGGGTTTACTCGTCCGTTACCTGCAGGATGATATAGTGCGGAACGTTTTCCTAGTGTGTTGTTTTGACGGCGTTTGTTCCGTGTTCGCGCATCTGGGAGAATGCTCCTATTCCTATCCCAATCCAAAAGAAAAATAACAAGTTAAACCCAAACGAAATCGTTTGCTACCTTGACCCTATTGGTTGGCGAGGGGAGAGGGGCGTTGTAGAACGACCCATTTTTCCCTGTACTCGAATTCTAGCTTCAGATTTGATCTCAGCCTCGTGCTTAGCTTCGCCGTTGGTCGAGTCTGGGCATCTTATGGGCTGACAACTTACTTTGCCTGTTGGGATCTCGAGTTCGAGTCCCGATCTAATCCAATCCGAGGTGCACAAAAATAAGGGAATCATAAGTTATACTCCGTACGTACGGGCAGGACAAGCTTGTTATTTCAAAGAATTACACAATAGGCTATCTCCCCTTTCCTAAGAGAGAGGGGGCAGTGTGCATAAAGTATAGATTGGTATTTAACGTTAATATAGCAAATAGGATTGCGGACGTGCTTAGTGCATAGTGGCCATAATCCTATTTTGACAACTCATACTCATGACGTACCAAACCCATCACTACAGCAAGACGTGGCTTTCGTATAGATATCAAACATAATTTTGATTCATGCAAAGATCTGACCTTGGTTGGTTTGGTTATTTCAAAAACTTGCCTACAAATTTCTCAAGTCGGTGTTTGTAATGAGAGGGCGAGGCTACGATAACCGGGAAGTGGAACTCTGTCTGACTTTAGATCTAGAGGAAACTAAAATTTTGGCTAGAAAATTCCCCACAGACGGCGCCAAATTGTTTTACCAAAAAGTATTAGGCCTTTTTGTTAAACTAATTAAGTAAAAAGATTTGGGAAAAATCCTAGCCAGAGATAATTTATTCTAGATTTGAGATAGAAGATACGAATAAACAAGCATAAGTGAACATAAAATTTGATTACAACTGCGATTGAATCTCACGATGTAAGAAATAGATGATTGCTCCAATAATATCAAATGATAATGAGAAATACATAAAGGAAAAGAATCACCATTCTTGAACAAGACTAACATCAATACATTTGATAAAATTGAATCACAGATGAATACCGAGATTATAAGATCTTTATCTCCTTTTTCGGTGAGGAGCCTGAGGTTAGGGAACATCTTCGTCTTTTAAGAGATGTATATGTTTGTGCGTGTGTCTTCTTCTCAGCCCCCCCTCCCCCCCTTTCTGTACTTTCTCCCGTGATATTTACACAAAATAATTTCTTTACTCAGCGGTCCTTAACCGGAGTACCTAAATTCTTGGAATATCCCGTAGGATATTCCTCCGAAATGTCTAAGTAAGGGTGTATTGTGGGCGGGGTCCAGCCCGGGACCGCACCGGGCCCGCGAGCCCATGGGCCAAATGCGCCTAGCGGCCGGTTCAAACGGTCCGGTCCCAAACGGTCCTAAAAGACCACTGTGGGCTGGTCCTTTAGGTTGAGACCACGAGTCCAGGATTAGCCCGGGACCTGCTGGCGGGCCTGGGCCGGTTCAAACGGGCCTAACGGGGCCAACAACTATTTTAAAAAAAAAATTTAAAAGAATTGGCCAACGGTTAGAAGTTTAAAAACTAGCCGTTGACCTGCCAAATTAGCCGTTTGGCTTTTTAAAAAATAGCCATTTAGCCCCCAAACTTTTCATTCTTTTATTTTATTCACAAAATTATCAATCTCTCTCAATCCTCTCTCTAATTTTCTTCTATAATTGCTTACTTTATTATTGCAATTTGTGAAAAATTGTGAAGTTGGTGAATTGAAGTATTCAAGTCTTCAAGTCTTCAACGATATACAATTTTCAAGAAGTTGTTCGTCGATTCGGTATACTCGTTCCAACTCTTAAGTTTTAATATTATAGTTTTGTTTGTTTTAGTTTGTATAATTATATTAATATGGCGTTTTCTTTGAAAAAAATATTTGGTGGTAAGGGAAAATCTAAAATTGGTGAATCTAGTCGCCAAGCTACTACTCATCCCCCGGCTCCCCGACCCAGACCTGTTACCCGTCCTCCTCCACCTATTATTCTTGATAGTGATAACCCTTGTTTTCAATTTACCGATAGTCAATTTTTCCATGATGTTGCTCCAGGTCAACAATTAAATGATGAATATATGAATGCTCTTTATCCTAATGAAACTATTGATGAAAATGATGAGGAAAATGATGATTTAGATGAAACGCAACCGGATTTAGATGATACACCTACTAGTCCTGTTGTTAACCAAACTGATAATAATCCAAATGATACCCCGCTTGACCCTCCTATAGTAACCCCTACTTTTAATAGACAACCTTCTAAACGCCCCGAAACATCTCTTGTTTGGCACTTTTTTACACAACTAAGAGAACAAAATAAGGCTAAGTATAAAACTTGTGGGTCTTTGATGGCCCATAAATATACTAGAGACCGTAGCGGTACGGGTAGTTTGACTAGACACATAAGAAACACCCTAGAGATAAAGCTAGATATCTTCAAATGAAAGTTGCATAAGAGGGGAGAAGTGTAGGTACTGAGGTTAACCCTAGTACCGGGTCAAATCTAGTTCAACCGGGAATTAACACTGTTACCGGTGGCATTTTATATTACGATCCAAATAAAGATCGTGAAGAATTGGCAAAAATGGTTACTGTTATTGTTTAACCAAGAATAAGATTTTAGGTCAAAGCTTGAATTTAGAAGAACACGGGTTACTGATAATCGGAAAAGAGTATATAAAGAAAGAAATTTGTGAATAATATGATCAGAAAGCAAGTAAATCAAAGTACATTCCAATGGTGTTTTTTTCGTGCTTACAGTTGTTTGTGACTTTCCCTTTTATAGCCATTTTGGGAATACAGACTTTACCTTTATCATAATAAGACAATTATGGGCAATTAATGACTTTAAATGTTACGTTATGCAATCATATACGTTAAATACATATTCTCTAACGTTTCCAGTATTTAATACTCATTAAATGTTGTATCTGGGCTCTTTTTTGCTGTCAGATTCATTCTTTTGACTCTTCACGATCTTTGACCTTTAAATGTCTTGAATAGGTACGAGCGTTGAATTACTTGTATGACTGCTCGTGCCCTCTCCATTTAACTTGTTCGTATCTGTTGTTGCTCGAATCTGTTGTTGCTCGTATTTGTTAACCAACCTTAATTCTTTGACTGTTTGACCAGTCTACGTGTCATGACATGTCACCATATATATAAATACAATTTTCCTCAATACAGATAGTCCCCCCACTTTCCATTTATTCATCAGTTTGAATATTTGTGAAGTGGAATTCATTAAAGGAGAATTTTTGTCACCATTAATGCTCTGACAGAGTTGACGCTTCAATTATCACTTCCATTTAATGCTTTAGACACGTGTCATCTTCTTATTGGTTCCATAATTTTACAAACACTTTCTCAGGCTTTCTTTTCGGCTCCACTGTTCATGAAGTACCAGTTACCATTATTGTGACCCTTCCATTACTGCATTTTTACTTTTGACGGTTACCCATCAGTATAAATACAATTTTACCTTTCACCTTTTACCACATAAAACTTTTTTTCTCGAACATTTGAACTGTGCAAATCTCTGTTTACTTCTTCTTCTTCCTCATCATGTCTTCTTCGAACCCTAACCCTAAGAGAGTTCCTATTTTAGACAACTTTCCCAATGCCCCTATTAGACATAGAAGGGGTGGGAGACTTCGTAGCTTAGGATCCTCTCGTGGTGGCGGTTTTGCCATGCCTTCTCCTAGCCCTGGTTCTTCCTCTAGAACTAGAGGTTCTTTTACCCAAAAATCATCTTCTAAGAGCAAGGAGGCCTCTGAACCATTACAGGAGCCCTTGGTAGAAGAGATAGTCCCTAACGATTTATCTTTTCACCACGATAGACAATCACTTCAAACCCAAGTTTCTGGTCTAGATCGTACCGATGCTTACCCCACTTTGATTACAGAGATTTTAGCTCCCATAGTCCGCAAAGATTGTCACTGGAGTAACGATTTTCCCATTGTAATCCCCAATCCAAATCAAAGAACTACCTCCTATATGACTGGACTTTCTTTTGTTTACACATACCCTTTTACTCTTGGTTTTAAACCAGCTATTGATCCAGTGATTCTCGATTTCTATCGCTTCTTCAAAGTTTGTTTAGCACAGATTGGCCCGCTGGTATGGAGGGTTGTTGCTTGTTTAAGACATCTGGCCAATTTGGTAGATGTTAATTTCACCTTCCCTCACCTAATTCATCTATACTCTCCTAGACTTTTTCGTAATGGCGTCTTTACCTTAGTGGCTAGGAGTAAGAGGGTTTTGGTGAGCCCAGAAGATGATAAGGATCGTGGCTGGTATGCCCGATTTGTTGCTGCCCCCACAGTTGGTTTAGTGGGTGAACAAAACGTTCCCTTCCCTGAGAAGTGGAACTTTGCACGTAAGTCTCTCATCCCTCTCATACCTTTTTCTTTCAAGTGTATCAATTCCTTTAATTTTATTATTAATATTTTTTTAGCAACCACGGGAGTTGTGGAGAACGTTCCCAATTTTCGTGGTTGGGTAGATAAACTGTTGAAGATCGCGCCTATGGAGGCTAGGTCTTGGAAATTTATTTCCAATCGTCACGGTTGGAAAGTAAAGACTCATGGTATGAGTTTTTGTCTTTTTCAAATGTAAAATTTTTTCCCTTTATTGCTTTAACTTTCAACCTTCTCTTTGTCAGGATTTGCTATTCGAGGTGTTAGTGCTGAAGCAGTTGCGGCCTCTCGTTCCTCTTCAGGAACTCGAACTTCTTTAGAGAGGGCTCAGGATATACTCTTGAAAAGAAAAACCATCGAAGAAGATGACTCCGAGGAAGAAGAGGAGGATGGTTCCTTGGTGACAAGGCCAAGAGTTAGGAGACGTATCGTCTCTGACGAAGCTGAA
>NC_031989.1:53882937-53888788 GCF_001879085.1 Nicotiana attenuata
CAGGCCTTGGAAAAATCTCATGCCTCTCTCCAAGCTTCTTACAACTCAGCCTTGGATGAAAATGAAGGTCTCAAGAATGAAATTGTTGCTTGGGAAAGAGATTACGAGCTTCTTGAAGATAAGGTTGCAGTTAATGTAAGCTGGGCTTTTCTGAACTCTCGTCGTGATGCCTTAGTTGAAGCTAGCCAAGAAAACTTTAATCTGGAGTCAGAGTTAGGTAAGGTGATGGAGACTATTGAAAAAGCTCAACAACCACTGGACTTCCCTTCACCCGCGATTGAAGTTTTCGAAGCTGAAGTTCCCGGAGTTGATGTTCCCGTGGCTGAAGTTCCGGTAAGTGAGGCTCCCTTGGCTGAAACTTCTGCAGTTGAAGTCCCCATGAACACTAAAATTGCCTCGGGTTCAAGCTCAACTGTGCCTGTTGCAAGTCAAGTTGAAACTTCGTCTATTGATACTCCAATTGTTGTGGTTGACAATCAACCCGCTTCTGTTGGCGATGCTATTCCAGTTGAGCCCGCTGATGATCCTTCTTCAGTCCTTTCCTCTTAGTGAAAAAATTTACATCTGTTTTAAATTCCCTTTTTGCAGGTACCTGTTTGGAAAACTGTGTTTAAAGTTCTTGGATTCATTTGAGAGTTTTTGTAATCAAACCCTTGGCTATCACTTGAGGGTTGATTTTTAGAAGTACAAGTCCCCAAGTCTTGTTATGGGGCATTTTGTATAAACAATTCGATGACTAAGTTTATACTTAGTCTTTAGTTTTAAATATTAAGAAGTTTTTATTATCATTAAACTTCCGTCTGTTCTATTCTTGCCTTTTATTTTCAAGGACTTAAAGAATAGTCTGCATTTTTGTTCTTTGAAAAATGCTTCTGTTAATCCCATGACTAAATAACATGAGTTTTATAAAAGAGGGCCCTTTTATATTTCGACACTTAATGAAGAAGACGTCTCAACTTCATAATGGTGTTATCATACGATAAAAGAAATAGGAACACACATGTTTTTTGCAATAACTTTGACAAGTTTTTATTTCTGAACCTTGACAAGTTTTGAGTAATATTTTACATGTATTGGAATTATATCTATAACTTTCTCGTAACTGTTTTCCTTGTAACAGATTCATACAAAAGAAGAACAATAGATACAGGATTTTTCCTTATAACCCGTTTTAGTACATAGTCTTTACCCTAACCGTTTTGGGGTACATGGGTCTCTTTAGCTCCAGAACATTAGGAAGAGTTTGAGAGATGACTCCATTGTTCTCATGGGAAAGAATACTATGATGACTCCATTGTTCTCATGGGAAAGAATACTATGATGAATGCCATGACTTCGTACTTGATTCTTCTAGGCTTGATTTTCTAAATCTTCTTTGCCTTTTTTATACACGTGACTGTAAATACTATGTACTCCCCCAAGTGTTTGAGTGTTGAAGTATGAAGCCTCGAGCACTTGGTAGTCTCCTTCACCTGGTCCTTTTCCTGAAAAGGAAATACATACGGGACTCGGGGGTGCGATTGTAGATGAAGATTGCTTAACCCGTGTATACTTCTATCAGAATAATTGTAACCCTGGGCTAGGAATTTTAGTTTATTCCATTTTGCCTTACATGTCGTGACTCATCATTTAGTACGGGTTAGCATTTTGCCTATAATCTAAAATCGTTAGTAAAATTTTAACAATTCAAAAAATATAATTTAACATGGTGATACCTGACCGTGGGTTTTTCCTTATAAGTAGTATCTCTTCAAATGAACTGCATTCCAATGTGAAGGAAGCACCTTCCCGTCCATTGTTTCCAACTCGTATGCTCCTTTTCCTGCAATATCTCGAACTCTGTAGGGTCCTTCCCAGGTTGGACTTAGTTTACCCGCGTTGGCTGCCTTTGTAGATTGAAAAACCTTTTTAAGCACGAAGTCCCCAATTTTGAAGTATCTCAGGCGTGTTTTCCTGTTGTAATATCGTTCGATCACTTGTTTTTGTGCTGCCATTCTTATTAATGCAGCTTCTCTCTTGCCTTCCATTAGATCAAAATTGACCCGCATCTTTTCATCATTAGACTCTTGTGTTGCTTGTGAGAATCTTGTGCTTGGTTCTCCTATTTCAACCGGGATCAATGCCTCAGCTCCATAAACTAAAGAGAAGGGTGTTTCACCTATGCTTGTTTTTGTTGTTGTGCGATATGCCCATAAAACTCCGAGTAACACTTCAGGCCAATTACCCTTAGACTCCTCTAATCGTTTCTTTAAATTGTTGATTATGACTTTGTTTGTTGATTCCGCTTGCCCATTACCCACTGGGTGATATGGTGTAGATGTAATCCTTTTAATTTGTCATCTCTCAAAAAACTCTGTGACTTGAGCTCCGATAAATTGAGGGCCATTGTCGCATACGATTTCCTTCGGTATACCAAATCGGCAGATGATATTTCGCCAAATAAAATCTTTAACTTCCTTTTCTCGCACCTGTTTAAATGCTCCTGCCTCTACCCATTTAGTGAAATAATCGGTAAGTACGAGAAGAAACTTTACCTGTCCTTTTGGTTGAGGTAATGGTCCTACTATATCCATTCCCCATTTCATAAATGGCCACGGCGTAATGACTGGATATAATAATTCTGCTGGTCTGTGCATATTGTTACCATACCTCTGGCATTTATCACATTTAGCCACGAAACTTTCCGCTTCTTCTTCCATTTTAGGCCAGTAGTACCCTGCTCTAATCAAGGTTCTCACCAGTTATCTTCCTCCTGCGTGATTCCCGCAATGCCCCTCATGTATTTCCCTCATTACATACTCCATTTGAGAAGGTCCGAGGCATCTTGCTAAGGGACCACCGAACATTCTACGATAAAGGTTCCCCTATTTTAAACAGTAACGAGCAGCCTTTTTTCGAAGTGCATGCGCTTGTTTCTTGTCATCAGGGACAGTACCATACTGTAAAAAAACAACAATTTCGTTTCTCCAATCCCAAGTTAAATTATTAAAATTTACCTCATTCTTATCAGGTTCGAGAACTGAATGAAATAAATGTATAACTGAAGCGTTTAAATCATTTGCCACATCAGCTGCGGATGCGAGATTAGCTAAGGCATCTACTTCAACATTTTCATCCCTTGATATTTGTATGACCTTCCAAGTTTGGAATTGCTTTATCAGTTCCCGTACCTTTTCCAAGTACTGTTGCATCCTTGCTTCCCTAGCTGTGCAAGTCCCCAGATCCACCTCAAGTTGATTAACCACGATGTTGGCCGAATCACTTTGTTACCACTTGGACTTATATACCAAGTTTTCGTGCCAATTCTCTAGACCTGCAAATACAGCTTTTCATACTCCGCTGATTGGTAAGTTATGGATGACATTTTAATGCTTGCCTAATAGTTTCACGCCGTAGGTGGGTAGGTAAAACAATTCCTAATCCTGCACCTTTTACGTTAGATGAGCCATCAGTAAATAAGGTCCATGTTCCTGGTTAGCCCCATTAAGTATATGTACTTCTTTTTCAAGCTTCTAACTACATTCCCTTGGCTTAAAGCACCACAGAAATCAGCTAATATTTGGGAATTTTATTGCCTGTTTCTAGGTAGGTACGTGATTTCATATTCAACTTAGCTCTATGGCCCATTTGGCTAACCTTCCTGAAAATTCATGCTTATGGCAATATATTACGTAAGGGCAGTATGCCAATTACACAACAATGGAATGACATTGAAAATATGGTCTTACTTTCTAGATGCCATGATTAAGCAAGTGCTACATTTTTCCAGTTGGTGGATACCGTGTCTCTGCATCTACAAAGATTTACTACATAAATAGATAGGAGATTGTTTATCCTGTTCTTTCCTCGAACCAAAAACGCGCTTACCGCGGACTTCTGAAAAAGCCAGGTAGATGAAAAGTTTTCTCCCAACTTTTGTGTTTTGCTAGGCAAAGGGGATTTTGATAAGTATGTTTTCAAATCCCTAAGTGCTTGTTGAACATACCTCATCCCACTCAAAATGATCTGACTTCTTAAGGGCCGAGAAGAATTTAAACAATTTTTCGATGAATTTAGAAATGAATCTTCCCAAAAACTGCTGATTCTTCCCGATCAATCTTTTGAACCTTCTTTTCTATGTTTGAAGTATATCAGGATTTCTTCAATAGCTTTTTAATCTGTGCAGGATTCACTTCAATACCATGTTAGAAACAGGAAAAACCTAAAAAATTACCTGATGCCACCCCAAATGCACATTTGGATTCCAAATTTCCATATTACATTTTCGTAAAATTTAAACGTGTCAGACATGGTGCGGATATATGATCTTCTGAATGTTGAGTCATTAACTAGGGCATATCATCTATATATACCTCCTATGGTCTTACGCAAATGTCTTGAAACATTTGGGTAACTAACCTCTGATACGTTGTACCTGCATTCTTAAGACCAAAGGCATTACCATATAACAGTAAGTCCCGCTGGTTGATTATGAAAGAAGTTTTTTCCTCATCATCGCTGATCTATCTTGATTGATTATAGCACTGAATATGCATCTAAAAAACTTAATAGTCATGCCCTGCAGTAGCATCGATTAATTGATCTATGTGCGTAAAAAGGAAAAGAATTCTTTTGGACAGGCTTTATTAAGGTCTGTGTAATCTACAGAGACTACACCACTTACCGTTCTTCTTAGGAACCACAACATTATTAGTAACCAGTTAGGAATATTTTACTCACGAATTGAACCAATTTTTAGCAATTTTTGAACTTCTTCTTGAATCAACCTTATTCTTGAAAGTTCCTGCTTTCTTTTCTTTTGCTTGACTGGAGATATGATGGATCTTAATCAATTATGGGTCATGACTTCCGGTGGTATCCCTGTCATGTAAGAATGGACCTAAGCAAAACAATCTTGCATTAGGCTGTTTAAAAATTCAATCAATTTACGTTTTACCTCCGGGCTAAGATTAGCTCCATATATACACTTTTCTCTCGGCCAATGTATAAAATACAACCACGGCTTAGCTCTTCTATCGTTGTTTGGATGTTCTCGTTCTCCTCCAGTTCTTGATGGCATCAGGTCTTTGAATCCACATCCGTTTGCATTTTGTTCAGCGTGAGGTTGACACCCGTGTTCCCCTCACCTAAATTCTGTAATTGGTATTTGTCTTCACCCTAACAGTTGATCTGCAAACGGCAATTGATGCTTCAGATGTTTGTTGATCACCTCTGATTTGATATATTCCCATGGAGATGGAATTTAATACTTGATGTAAGGTTGAAGGAACAACATCCATGGATGAACTCCATGGTCTCCCAAGAATTCATGTTGTAAGCCATTTCCATAATCTACGACTTGAAATTTGGGTGTCTTAACGATGCCTTCTGCGAAATGGTAGTAAGTACTGCCTTCCCCTTTCGTGACCACACTAGAGTTGTCAAATCCCGACAAATTATGTGCTTTTGGAATCAATTTATCCTCCGCTTGCATCTCGCGCAATTACTCGTATTAAAATAACTAATTTACAGAACTACCTGGATCAATCAAAACTCGTTTCACCAGTTAGTGTCATTTACAGTAAAGATATTACCAGTGTGTCGTTATGCGGAGTTAAGAAGTCCCTCGCGTCTGCATCGTTGAATGTAATATTCTCTCTTCCAGTACATGTTCGCAACGCTTCCCAATGAGTGATTGTTACTTTGGAAGTCTTAATTAGCTGCGGTATATGAGAACCCTTATATCTTCACCCCACTTATTAACATTGACGGTTTCTTTTAGGCGAGGGTGGTTTCCGGAGGCTCCTGTCTGTTCTTCATATATACTTGTTTACCTTTTCACTGAATTATCTCTCTTCTGGGGGGTGGGGGG